>NC_086454.1:225312760-225442760 GCF_028390025.1 Pseudophryne corroboree | reverse complement strand
CAGGGCTGGTTTTAGACCTTGTGGCACCAAGGGTGAATGTTCCCTTTAGCCCCCCCCCCCCTTCTCCATTCAAACAGAATAGTACCAATTTACATTACACCACAAGGTAGTGTCTGTCAGTCACATTACACAACACAGTAGTACCCCTTATACACACCAGGAAGAGCCCCTTATACACATTATGCCAAGCAGAGACCCTTTTATTCACGTAATGCCAGGTTAAGCACCTTTTATACACGTTACACAAGGTAGAGCCCCTTTTATACATGTTACACCAGGTAGAGCCCCTTTTATGCAAGTAACACCATGTAGAGCCCATTTTATACACGTTATGCCAGGTAGAGCCTCCTTTATACATGTTACACCAGGTAGAGTCTCTTATACATGTTATGCCAGGTAGAGCCCCTTTTATGCACGTAGCACCAGGTAGAGCCCGGTTTATACACATTATACCAGGTAGAGACCCTTTTATACATGTTATGTCAGGTAGAGCCTCTTATACACATTATGCCAGGTAGGGCCCCTTTTATGCATGTAGTACCAGGTAGAGCCACTTTAATACACATTACACCAGGTAGAGACCCTTTTATACATGTTACACCAGGTAGAGCCTCTTTTACACTTTATGCCAGGTAACCCCTTATACACATTGCACCAGGTAGCGCCTTATACACATTGCTCTAAGTAGCCCCTTTTAAACATTGCACCAGGTAGCCCATTTTACACACTGTTCCAAGTAACCCCTTATACACACTGTGCCAGGTAGCCCTTTATTGCATCAGGAAGAGCCCTTTACACACATTACACCAGGTAGAGATGCTTATACACATTGCACTAGGTAGAGTACCTTATTCACATTGTGCCAGGTAGAGCCCCTTATACACATTGTGCAAAGTAGAGCCTGTTATACACATTGTGCCAGGTAGCCCTTCATACACACTGCACCAGGTAGCCCCTTATATACATTGTGCCAGGTAGCCCTTTATACAAACTGCACCAGGTAGCCACACTTTGTGTCAGGTAGCCCTTATACACATTGCACCAGGTAACCCCTTATACACATTGCACCAGATAGCCCATTATACACATTGCACCAGGTAGCCCCTTATACACATTGCACCAGGTAGCCCCTTATACACACTGTGCCAGGTAGCCCCTTATACACAAAGCGCCATGTTGCCCCTTATACACTTTGCACCAGGTAGCCCCTTATACACATTGCACCAGGTAGAGCCCCTTACACACATTATGCCAGGTAGAGCCCCTTACAAACGTTATGCCAGGTAGAGCCGCTTATACACATTGTGCCAGGTAGAGCCTGTTATACACATTGCGCCAGGTAGCCCCTTATACACACTGAGCCAGGTAGCCCCTTATACACATTGTGTCAGGTAGCCCCTTATAAACACTGCGCCAGGCAGCCACATATTGCACCAGGTTACCCCTTATACACATTGCACCAGGTAGCCCCTTATACACATTGCGTCAGGTAGCCCTTTATATACATTGCATCTGGTAGCCCCTTATACACACTGCATCAGGTAACCCCTTATACTAAAGACTAGAGACTAAAGAAGGAGAAAATAGGCCCTTTAAAGGACAAGAGGGGAGTCTTAATCAAAAATTATAATGACATAGCAAACAAACTAAACAAGTTTTTTTCAACGGTATTTACCAGAGAGGACCAAATGCTGAGTCTAACACAAAATCTCAACAAAGATAATGTCCCACTGCTAAATGCTTATTTATGTGAGGAGGTAGTCTGTGACCGATTAAAAAAGTTAAAGATTAATAAGTCACCTGGTCCAGATGGAATTCATCCGAGAGTTCTTATGGAGTTGCACGCTGAACTAGCAAGACCTCTATATTTGATCTTCATGGATTCTGTTAAATTGGGTATGGTTCCCAAAGACTGGCATATAGCGGAGGTAGTGATGATATTCAAAAAGGGAGCAAAGGGGGGCGTGGCCTGAACCTGGCTTTGAACAGACGTGCAGTTTCAGAGCTCCTGCTGCCTGAGGCCAGATTTCTGCTTAATAACTGTCCCCTACGGCTTTTTTCCTCCTGACCTACCCCACCTGTAGCCCTGCTTGGCGTGCGGGTCTCAGGGAAGATTTCAAAGTGGCCCCCCGTGACGTTTGGCAACTGAGGCCTACCACCCCTGTTAAGACCGGGGCCTTGAGTTTGGCGCCTCCCCGGCCGTGAGCTCCGGGGACGTGCTGGAGCCGGACCGGGGTCGGTGGTGGCTCCCTCCCGCCCCGGACGAAGTTCCCCCGCTGCCTATCACCTGCGCTGAGGCTCCGAGACCGGTAGTGAGATCAGGGCTCCTCTATCTGCCCTCCTGAGCCGCAGCTGCGGCGGGCCTGCGTCTGCCCCTCTCCTCCCGGCGGCCATCTTCTTCTACACGACTTCCTCTCCTGCTGCCCCGTCCCGCTCCGGTGAGCGCCGGACGCTCTCCTCCGCACCCCAGATCACCTAGACGCCCTCCTAAGGTGGAGTGGAGTGGCTGGCTGCCTCCTTCGGAGCTCCGGCCATTCGCGGCCTATATCGGAACCGGGAGCCGTGGCCTAGATTTGGGCCTCCCCCCGCCGGAAGTGCCATATCAGCGTGGAAACCTGGAGCTGCCCCCCTCCCAGCCTGCCTACACTCCTGGGTGGCAATTTTCATTTACCTACTCCTCTCCTACCTGCTGATCCCTGCATTCTGCAACAGGGAAATGCCTAGAGGGAAGTGTGACCTATCAGTCCAGTCCTGTTTCATTTTATTTAAGGTGCAGTGCTGCTGGACCCTGGCTGTGTGCCTGACCTCTCACCCCTCTCTCCCGGCTGGGAGCTTACCATCTGGGTACCGCAGGCTGGAGATGACCCCCTGCCTGGCCTTGTGTGATACCGATCTTCTGATGTAATCCAGACCGCTTGTCCGCCATACATTCTGCGAGATCCTGAGCTTCTTTATCATCGTCATTCTGCCTACGGAACCTCGTCTCATTGGAATGCCTCCTAAAAAGGTCAAAGGGGGGCTGCCTTCCAGAGTATCTTTCCCGCCTCAGAAGACGACCCCTGCCGCCTCTTCTCTACGGAAGTCCTCGGTTGCCGTTTCCCCACAAGATACCCCCTGCAGCCCTGCCTCTATGCCGGGATTTGACCCTGATTCTGATGCACCTCTCACGGTCAAAACTCTGTATCAGGCCCTCTCAGCGTTTAAATCTGAGTTGACTCAAGATCTCACAGCCGCTCTTCGGGAGGTTAAGACGGAGCTGCACGCTATAGGAGACCGTACGGACCATCTAGAGAGGAAAGTAGAGGAACTGGTCTCATCTCATAATGACCTCATAACGGCCCACGATCAGCAGCAAAGTGACCTTGAGGCGTTTAAACTCAAGATTGCAGATATAGAGGACAGATCCTGGCGCAATAATATTAAGATCCGAGGCATCCCCGACTCCGTACAGAATTCAGAGTTGGAGAATTACGCTACCGTGCTGTTCCAGAAAATTCTGCCTAGAGCCGATCCTAAAGAGCTGCTTATAGACAGGATTCATAGACTACCTAAGCCACGCTCAGTTGCTCCCTCGCTCCCGAGAGATACGCTCATGAGGGTGCATTTCTTCACAACCAAAGAACGCATCCTGAAAGCGGCCAGGGAAGCGGGCGACTCCGACTCGGATGTGCTTGGCGGATTACAACTATTTCCGGACTTCTCTGCTCTGACCTTGGCCAAATGACGAGCATTCCTCCCTATCACTTTGGCACTTCGCGACCAAGACATCACGTATAGATGGGGTTTTCCGGTGAAGCTCGTCATCTCGTATGAAAATAAGTTCTACACAGTGACTTTATTGGAGACCGGAGTCAAACTACTAGCGGAGTGGGATATCTCTGTCACGCTGCCTCCTGGATCCAAGAAACAGCCTGCCCTGCAATCGGAATGGGTCACCGCCTGATGTTGACACCTTCAGCTGTGGTTTTCACGTTGGACTATATCCGGTACCATTATCACAGAATGGACTCAGCCATTATCCTTGTTGGGGTCACGTGAGTTGCCCTGCTTGCAGTTGTGTTAATGGTGTCCCATCTCTCCATGTTTATATCTCAGATTATATGCATCTGTTTTTTCTTTTGTTCTAATTTGTATTGTTGGTAGGCATATTAGCTCCTGCTTACTTTTATTTTTCCCATTCAGTTTCATGGGTGGTGGCGCTAGGCCACATGTTCCCCTCTGGTAATATACTACTGCATTTTTTTGCTTTCCTTGCAGTAGTTATGCCAACCCGATGTACTGGGTCGTTTTGGTTTGTTCCGTTCCTCTCCCCTCCCTTCACCCTTCCTCCCACCCCCCACCCCCTATTTTATGATGTAGGTATTCGTTGTTTGACACAATTCTACCTCTGTATGTGTCAAGGTCTTTCGCCTCCCACAACGTGCATTAGTTTGCTCCGATGGTTCAGGTATTATCCATGAATGTCAAGGGGTTGAACTCCCCTAATAAGCGAAGGCTGGCTTTGGGTTATTTTGCTAGGCATAAAGCAGATATTGTCACGCTGCAGGAGACACACTTTTCATCTGTAGCACCCCCTATTTTTAAAGATCGCAGATTCCCTCTAGGTTATTTTGCTAATGGCCCTTTTAAGAGGAACGGTGTGGCCATATTGTTTAGGGACTCCATCTCCTTTATTTTGCATTCTCAGATAGCTGATAAAAATGGCCGGTATCTTATATTGAGCGGCCTTTTAAACGATAAGCCGGTTACTCTGGTCTCTGCATATGCCCCGAATTCAAACAAAGTTGCTTTTATCAGTAAGTTATGTGTAGCTATTCAGAAGATTCGTACGGGCTCCCTTCTGTTCACGGGGGATTTTAATTTAGTCCTTGACCCTAAACTGGACAGGTCTCCTAGGCCCTCTCCTTCCTCTTTAACCTCCCCCAACGCCCCCTCCTTAGCCTTTCATAACCTCTTAGCTGAATTTGACCTCTATGACGTCTGGCGAGTGCAAAACCCTACTGGTCGGGAGTACACTTATTATTCCCCCGTCCACAACTCTTACTCCCGTATTGATTTTATGTTTTCGGACAAATGGACCCTCCAGTTTACCAGATCCATGGATATTCTCCCTATAACTTGGTCAGACCATGCCCCGCTGACTCTTAAATGGGATGATGCTAGTCAACACTCTCCCCCCCCCCCCCCCCCCCGCCCTTGGAGACTCTCTCCTCACTTGCTGTTTAACCCAGTCTCAAAAAAATTTATAGTTGACAATATCTCGTCCTATATGGAATTTAATTCCTCCTCGGACACGTCCACCCTGAACTTTTGGTGCGCACTTAAGGCCGTCACCCGGTGGGCAGCGATTCAGGCAGGAGCGCAGCTTAAGAAACTTAACCTACAACGCCAGGCCAATTTGGAGCTCAAGCTGAAGGACTTAGAGGACAAAAATCAATCTAGACCTACGAAAACCCTACAGAAGCAGTTAGCCGACATTAGGTCCCAACTCCAGAAATTACTTATGGCGTGCACCCAGGCCTCACTAAATAGAAAGCGTCAGAAGTTTTATCTGGCAGGGAACAGGCCGGGGAAAATGCTTGCCCATAAGCTTAGGGCTCAGCAGGCTCGGAATAGAATCAAGCTCATTGTATCCCCCACAGGCACCAAAATTTCTAATCCAAGGGAGATAGCGAATCAGTTTGCCAACTTCTACTCCCAACTTTATAACCTCTCGACTGATCCTTCTATTCCCCAGCCTACCCCCTCCTCTATCAACTCCTTCTTAGCTGATATTAACCTCCCAACTATTTCAGACGATCAATTAGCATTATTGAATGCCCCATGGTCCTTATCGGAAACCCTTCAAGTGATCAAGTCGCTTCCTCGAGGTAAGGCGCCGGGCCCCGATGGCTTTATTAATTACTTTTATGTTTCGCTCCAAGACCTCCTAGCTCCCTCTCTGGTGGCAGTTTACAACGACAATACCTCTCAAAGCATCCTCCCTGAGGAGATGCTCGAGGCGCGTATTGTCACGATCCCTATACCGGGCAAAGATGTGACTTTTTGTCAAAATTACCGTCCCATTGCGTTACTGAATGGGGACTTTAAAATATATGCTAAATTAATAGCTTCTCGATTGAATGCCCTCCTCCCCTCCCTGATACATTCGGACCAGGTTGGCTTTATCCCGGGAAGACAAGCGTCTGATAATACACGCAGGGTTTTTAACCTTGTCGATTCCCTAGCCCCTAAGCATGGTCTCCTTCTGCTATCTTTGGACGCAGAGAAGGCCTTTGATCATTTAAACTGGTCTTATATGCGAGAAGTTCTACTAAAATTTGGCCTGCGCAATCGCATCCTCTCTTCGATATTAGCTCTGTATAGCTCCCCGTCGGCCCGGGTCTTCAGTAATGGTTTTTTATCTCGTTCTTTTCCAATGTACAATGGCACCCGCCAGGGCTGCCCTCTCATTTTTGTACTGGCCATTGAGTCACTGGCAGCTAGGCTTCGAGCGGACCCGCAGTTGCCTGGATTGCGATTAGGCGCCTCGCTACACAAATTATGTTTGTTCGCGGACAATGTTCCTTTATTTGTAACGGACCCTTGCACTACACTTCCCCATTTGCACAATATCTTAGATATGTACTCTGCAGCATCCTATTATAAATTAAACGCCTTTAAGACCGATGCTTTGCCCATTAATCTCACACACTCCTTGCCCCTATTACGCGCTAAGTACCCATACAACTGGCAAACATTTTCGATACGATATCTAGGTATCTCCATCCCCCCATCTACCTCTTCTGTTTTTGAGGTTAATCTTCCTTCTCTGTTGTCCTCCCTTCAGCTGTTCACCAAATCATGGCTCAATTATGAAGTTTCTTGGTTGGGGCGTCTGCCCGCTTTTAAGATGTCGTTGCTCCCTAAATTAATGTTCCTGTTCCGAACTATCCCTTTTATTTTCCCCAAGAAATATCTAGATAAGGCCAATTATATATGGCAACAAGAAATATAGCCAAGCGCTCGATACACACCAATCTAGATGCAGCCAACAAATAAGGCTACTCAACCTTATCAGAAGAAAAAAATCGTAATGCAAAAGTAATTGTGGCGCATACAGATTGGGCAACAAAATTTATTGCTTCATTTCAAAAAACAACAATAAAATTTAATACATCATATAAATATCACCACCTGCCGGTAATTTAAACACTTTAAAAACATAAAATATGCTCTTTTTTGTCTGGTCAATATAAATAAATTAAACAAAAACTCATCCAGCAATATCCTCTATGGTGTATACTTTGACTGCTTTCCTAAATCAGTCCACTTAGATAATGTAGCAGTTCTTCAGGATATTTAGAAACACTTGTATCGCTGTAGAGATAATGTAACAATGTGGCAAAGTAGCACACTGCACGCTGATCCTTCCAACCAGCAGAATCGCTGGTAGCTGTATATAAAAGATTTCAATCAGAACAGCGTGCCAATGTCCGTTCAGTGATTTGAATCCGGTAATAGTTTTAAAGCTTAATTCTTTACAATGTCTGGCCAGACAAAATATGAATGCTCACCGCTCTCTTCCAGCATTAGAATCTCCGTGGCTTCCTCCCGGCTGCTGGTGCTTAAAACCCTTTCAAGCAGTCATCTCTGGAGGAGGTCATCCGTGTAGATCCAATAAATATTGCTGGCGGTGGGCAGTATAATGGTCAGTGGTATAAGGTAAAAGTGTATGAGTCCTTAACACATTTCCCCACCTCCCTCCGGGTTCAGCGGCCTCCCGGAGGGAGGCGGGGAAACGTGTTAAGGACTCATACACTTTTACCTTATACCACTGACCATTATACTGCCCACCGCCAGCAATTTTTATTGGATCTACACGGATGACCTCCTCCAGATATGACTGCTTGAAAGGGTTTTAAGCACCAGCAGCCGGGAGGAAGCCACGGAGATTCTAATGCTGGAAGAGAGCGGTGAGCATTCATATTTTGTCTGGCCAGACATTGTAAAGAATTAAGCTTTAAAACTTTTACCGGATTCAAATCACTGAACGGACATTGGCACGCTGTTCTGATTGAAATCTTTTATATACAGCTACCAGCGATTCTGCTGGTTGGAAGGATCAGCGTGCAGTGTGCTACTTTGCCACATTGTTACATTATCTCTACAGCGATACAAGTGTTTCTAAATATCCTGAAGAACTGCTACATTATCTAAGTGGACTGATTTAGGAAAGCAGTCAAAGTATACACCATAGAGGATATTGCTGGATGAGTTTTTGTTTAATTTATTCATATTGACCAGACAAAAAAGAGCATATTTTATGTTTTTAAAGTGTTTAAATTACCGGCCGGTGGTGATATTTATATGATGTATTAAATTTTATTGTTGTTTTTTGAAATGAAGCAATAAATTTTGTTGCCCAATCTGTATGCACCACAATTACTTTTGCATTACAATTATATATGGTCACCAATTATATATGGTCTTCGCGCCTGCCTAAACTTGCCCGCGCAAGGATGTCTCTACCGAGGAGAGCCGGTGGCCTGGATATGCCTAATTTACCATTGTACTAGGAGGCCTGACTCTTGGCCCAGATTAAAGAATTCTGCAGAGATATATGTCCGGGGTGGACGTGTCTGGAGGAGGCGACCTGCCCCCGCTTTCCCCTGAAAGATCTCTTTTGGCTGCCAAACCCCTTCGCCCACAGAGCTTAAACCTCCTTCCCTCTACCTGAGCCACGCTTCAGGTTTGGGACAAATTGACTGCGGCCATATCCCCCTCGTATCATAATATGTTTTTGATATCACTAAGTACGGTGGCCGCCATAGTCCCTAACCTTAATCTGGCGGGCTGGCGGTCCAGGGGGATGGCGGTCCTGGGAGATGTGTTTAATGGGTCTGTGCTCGCCTCCTTTTCTGATATTCAGGGATGCTTCTCTTTGCCTGACTCTGAGAAGCTTCGATATTATCAAATCCAGCACTGGTGGACTAGCCTCCACCTTACCCCCACCCCACCACCCCCTGGTATTCTGCACGCCATAGGCCGATTTTCTAGTGCTACTTCAAAGGGGAAGATTTCCTTCTGGTATAGAACATTACTGTCACTGATCCCCGTTTCTAAATCTAGAGCCCAAATCAGGTGGGAGGCGGATGTGGCTGTGCTCTCCATGATTCTCAATGGCAGCACATTTTTATGTCATCTTTTACTATGGCTAAATGCCTGAATCACTCCGAAATGCATGTCAAGCTACTTCATAGATTATACCTCACACCTGAAAGGTTGCATACGATTTGGCCTGCATGTTCGAAGTTTTGTTGGCGTCTGTGCGGAGAGATAGGCCACCTCTTCCATATTTTTTGGACATGTTCCCATATTCAATTGTACTGGGTGGAGGTATTTGGGCTCATCAACAAAGTTTTGAATCTTGATTTGTCCCCCTCCCCCCCTTATAGCTTTATTGAATGTATACCCTCGATCCGTGGGTGCACATTTACACTATGTCTTAGGACACATCTGTCTCTCTGCACGTGCGGCTTTAGCCCAAAACTGGAAGCAGCCCACACCGCCTCCCCTATTGAAGGTGTTACACAAAATACAGCTGCATTTCTTGATGGAGACTGAGCACATCACATACTCCTTCACCGCTAAATCTCCCCTTGTGCGTTGGATGCCCTGGCATCTGTTTATCACGGAGGGTGAGGGTGCTACACTGATACTACGTCCCCCTCCCCTAGACATGCACCCTCCAGCCCTTTCGGCTGATGAGGCCCCCTCCCCCCCTCCTAAGCCTGGGATGACCTTCTCCTTAGTGTTGTATTTATAATATGCCCATTGCCGCCTCTCCTTTATTTTTGTTTTTCTTCTCCCTGTATTACTATTTCTCATATTAGGTTCACTGCAAATTTCTTTGATGTACTTCTCTGATGTTTGATTGACTTTGAACTGTCTGTACATGTTTGCCATTGCGTTGTCTCATGTATTTATGTACCTACTCCCCCCCCCTTCTTTCTTCCTTCTGTACCCCTGTTTTGCAACACGAAAATTCAATAAAAACTATTGATGATAAAAAAAAGGGGAGCAAAGCTGAACCAGGTAATTATAGACCTGTTAGTCTTACATCTATAGTGGGGAAAGTATTGGAAGGTATTCTAAGGGACGGTATTCAAAAGTTCCTTGAAGCAAATAAGGTAATTAAAAGGAACCAACATGGATTTGTGAAGGACAGATCATGTCAAACCAACTTACTTGGCTTTTATGAAACAGTGAGTGCGAACCATGATCAGGGTAAGCAGGTGGATGTAATCTTTTTAGACTTTGCCAAAGCTTTCGACACTGTACCACACATGCATCTTATCTATAAGCTACAAGAAATAGGGCTAGGGAGCACAATATGCACTTGGGTCAGTAATTGGTTAGATAATAGGGAGCAGCACATTGTGGTCAATGGATCATTTTCAAGTTGGACTAAAGTACTAAGTGGTGTGCCACAAAGGTCTGTACTTGGACCACTTTTGTTCAACATTTTCATCAACGACCTAACAGTAGGTCTAGAGAGCATGGTGTCAATTTTCGCAGACGATCCCAAATTGTGTAAGGTTATAAATACGGAGGGGGATGCTGAGTCTCTTCAGAACAATTTAATTAAACTGGAAGCATGAGCAGCGAAATGGAGATTGAGATTCAACACAGACAAGTGTTAGGTAATGCACTGTGGGGGCAAGACCAGAAATTACACCTACATACTAAATGGGGTGATACTAGGGGATTCTGTACTGGAAAAAGACTTAGGAGTTCACATAGATAACAAATTAAGCAGCAATACCCAAAGTAGGAGTGCAGCAAATAAGGCTAATAAGATATTAGCATGCATAAAACAGGGAATTGATGCAAGGGACAAGAGAATTATACTCCCATTATATAAATCACTAGTGAGGCCACATCTTGAATACTGTATGTAATTTTGGGCACCATATTACAAAAAGGATATCCTGGAGCTAGAAAAGGTTCAGATGCGGGCGACCAAACTAATCAAGGGCATGGAGACGCTGGAATACGAGGAAAGGCTTGCAAGGCTAGGCATGTTTACATTGGAAAAGAGGAGACTAAGAGTGGACATGATCAAAATCTACAAATATATAAGGGGTCAATACACAGAGCTCGAGAGAGAGACCTGTTTTCTATAAGATCAGCACAGAGGACACGTGGTCACTCGCTGAGGTTAGAGGAGAGGAGTTTCCGCACATTGAGGCGAAAAGGTTTTTTCACAGTAAAGACAATACATGTTTGGAATTCCCTGCCTGAGAGAGTAGTAACAACGGACTCAGTCAACACCTTTAAGAATGGGTTAGATAAATTCCTATTGGATAAAGTTATTCAGGGTTATGGTGCGCATTATAGTTAATATAACTAGTCCTAACATAAAAATAACTAGTTCTATAATAAGATTGCATAGGAGACCACAAATAGGTTGAACTCGATGGACAATTGTCTTTTTTCAACCTTAGTTACTATGTTACTATACACACTGCACCAGGTAGCCCCTTATACACACTGCACCAGGCAGCCCCTTATACTCACTGCGCCAGGTAGCCACTTATACACATTGCACCAGATAGCCCATTATACACATTGCACTAGGTAGCCCCTTATACACACTGCACCAGGTAGCCCATTATACACATTGCGCCAGGTAAAGCCCAGAGAGAGAAAGAGTGTGTGTGTGTGTGTGTGTGTGTGTGTGTGCGTGTGTGTTTGTATGTATATGTGTGTGTCATCTGCCCTGCTGCCTGTGTCCCCGTCACTCACCATGCGGTGCCTGCTCTTCCAGTCTTCCAATAATCTTACCTTACGTCACTTACTGGGTGTACGTGAATAGTGGAGGGGGGGGGGGTGCAGCATGGTGCAAGCAGCTGGAGGTGGCCATGGTAGGAGGGTGGCCAGTCATCGCGGTTGGTTTGATACTCAAATGAGTCTTCAGAGCCCATGTGAAGTTTTGTATAGAGGTAGAAAATTCTATAGACAGGAAGCAGCACATGCAAAATCTTGGAGGTGGGAGAGGCGGCATGCATTTGTGCAGTGAAGAGGAAGGGCAGGAGTGTGAAGGGAGATAAGGTCAGAAATGTAAATGGAAGAGAAATGGGTCAGGGCTTTGCAAGTGAGTGTGAGGAAGGTTAAATAGAATTTTAAAGTGGAAGGGGAGCCAGTGAAGGGCTTGCAAAAGAGGGGAGGAGACGGATATAGTACATTTGGAAAAGAACATGCTCTGGGCAGCAGCATTGATTTGAGTCCAGAGAGGCAGTAATAGGAAATTACAGTAGTTTAATCTGGAGATGACCAGTAAATGGGTTAGGGTCTTAGTAGCATTTAGAGTGAGAAAGGTTCTGATCCTGGAAATGTTCTGGAGATGGAAATGGCAGGACTGCAAAAGGTACTGAATGTGTGGTTTGAAGGATAGGGAGACTTCAAAGATAACTCCAAAACAGAGCAGAGAGAAGGATTTGCAGTAGAGAGGGTGGAAGTACACCGTATTAAAAGCAGGAAAGAGGTAGAAGAGAATAAGCAGAGAGTAGTAGCCCTTGGATTTGGCAGCAAGAAGGTCATTGCTGACATTCATGAAGGCAGTTTCAGTGGAGAGAATGGAAGCCAGACTGAAAAGGATCAAGCAAGGAGTGTGGGGAAAGACAGGTGGTAAGACAGTTGTAGACAATACGCTCCAGGAGTTGGAGAGAGTGTTAGGATCAAGGGTAGTTTTTTTTAAGAATGGGGAGACAGGGGCATGCTTGAATGCAGGGGTGACAGTGACTGATGATAAGGAGAAATTGAGGAGGCAGGCAAGATGGGAACAAGCAGAAGGAGAGAGGTAGCAGAGGAGGTGGGAAGGGAAATGGTCAAGTCCAGAGGTGGAAGTGAGGGGAAACTGGATGAGGGTCATGACTTCATCTCCAGAAAAAGGGAAAAAAGAAGTCGGAGTTGGTAATGTCAAAGTCGAAAAATATTGCAGTACACACATCATGTACAAACTACACACAGATGGCCTCCGTGCGCGTACTTGCTCTGCTGTGCGTGCGCATATTCGCAATTTGCATTAGCGCGTGGTATGGGTAATTATGGTAGAGTTTCTGAACGCATGGAAAGCTATCAAAACACATTACATATTTAATCCAAATAGTGCACAATGTACACATAGCCTCCCTGCACCACATCAGAAAATAACAACAGTTTAAATTGTTTCAGAACAAAGGGATTCACCTTTACAGAATAGGAGGGGACAGAACAAGGTGGTGTTTGGTATCCAGCTGAAGGGTATTTTAAGGGTAACATTCCGGTGTTGGTTTGAGAAATATCGCATGTTCCTGCGGATAGTTATGTGCAGAAGCAGAATATAGATATAAACTGTATTTACTGTACATTATGTATGCAGCGGGAATCCAGAGGAGACCACCCACAAGAGCAGTGAAAATAGACATCGCCTACCTATTCAAACCGACCTATGACTTCTCCTGTACTGTAAATGTGCATTCCTGTGTCCAATGGACAAAGAGATTACAGTATCTATTGTATTGCTTTTTGGAAGAATTGTATAAAGAGAGCCTACTGCAGGCCTGGTCAGACACAAGACTCACAACATTATCTATCAGATGACGGAGGACCAGACCGGGTAGCGCAAGCAAATCCACTCACGTATGTAACATTGAATGTAGCCATTTACTCTGTTATATTGTATTGTATTGTTTGTATTGTAACCCCCTTTCAGCAATAATACGCTGTGGTGTCGGAACCCAGTGGTTTAACTACAGACTGGTGTCGTGTATTTCTTTCCCTGCTAAGGTTTAAAGTGTAATAGCATCACACTGCATTGCTGCATAAGGTTTAAAGTGTAATAGCATCACACTGCATTGCTGCAAAAGGTTTAAAGTGTATCTCTGGGTGTGTACGCGCTGTGAGTACTTTGTACCGTCAGCACGGCGTTTATACGCTAAGTCCGTACACAGCACGGGACTTTGTACGCTAATAGCGTACAAAGTACGTAGAGTGTGTATTAAGTACAGCGGCCGCAGCGGCTCCAGGGTAAAGTGTATTTTAGGTGTGTTTAAGGTATAGCTTTCATTCCTAAGTATAAATTAGCATTATCAGTAAGATGGATGGGGAGGAGTGGTATTGGAAAGAAGGGGGCAGGGTGCTGAAAGCAAGGTGGGATTTGATGTCCTGGCATGCTGTATGGAGTAAATTTCGGATGTGAAATAGGTGGCAATGTGAAGGACAGGGAGCAAAGAGGGGAGTTGAAGCAGAATGGGCAGAGGAGGGAGTTGTAAGTGGCGAAGAAATGCCGGGATTTGAGGAGTGGGAGGAGATGAGGTTCTTGAAATACGACTGTCTAGAATAGGAAAGGGAAGCACTGTAGGATGACAGCAGAAATTTGAAATGGAGGAAGTCTGCACTAGAGTGTGATTTCCCTTACTGTTGCTCTGCGATTTGTGAACAATTTTGCAGATATCTGGGGAATTTAGGATGCTAGGTTTAAGGGGTTGACCTGTGATAGTGAACAGTACAGAAGTAAGAGAGGCACTATATAAGGAAGTGGCTTGTTCAGGGCATTGGGTACTGGTGTTGATGGCCTCAGTGTTACACTTAGTGATGGTAGCCTTAGGAGGCAGAGTTGGAGAAGCAGAGAGGGATACGTTAAAAGAGAACAGGTGATGGTCAGAGAAGGGGAATGGGGAAATGGAGTAATTAGAAATATCAGAACGGTGAGTGAAGATCAGATCAGTAAGTGGCCACTCACATAAGAGGATGAGGAGGG
Source organism: Pseudophryne corroboree (assembly GCF_028390025.1). Taxonomy (NCBI): domain Eukaryota; kingdom Metazoa; phylum Chordata; class Amphibia; order Anura; family Myobatrachidae; genus Pseudophryne; species Pseudophryne corroboree. The sequence goes on along the minus strand of NC_086454.1, from coordinate 225,427,975 downwards.
GCACTGAGAGTGACCATGAGGTTAAGGATCTTAGAGGCAGGGGATTTTGTGGAGATATAATGTTTGATGTTGAAGCCACCTAAGATAATGGAGAGAAGATCTGAAGAGAGGAAGTGAGGGAGCCAGAAAGCAGTTGTCAAGGAATTTGGAGGAGAACCAGGAAGCGGTAAATTACAGCTACTCGAAGATGAACAGGTTTTGCATGAGTTTTTGAGGCTGCCAGAGGAAAGAGCAGCAGGAGAAGTGGTGTCAGAGGGGAAAATCCGGGTTTCAATCATGGCTACAAGATTTCAGGGAGTTGGAAATAAAAAGGTTGTGAGTGGGGTTAACCACAGACAGATCTAGCATTCCAGAGGCCACAGGAGAGAGGGAGAGAGCTTTTGGAGAGATATGAAGGAGATTATCAGGGTTGCTGTAGCATTGACATGAGATTAATTTGGAGAGCAGGGATAAAGGGGGTGGGCAGGGTGTGAGTTTAGTGTGATAAGAATGGAGGTAAGGTGAGGTAACAGGGAGAGGAGGCAGGGAGCAGGGCTTAGTTGGGTAGTAGGACCATGGTGGAGGAGAAGTGAATGAAAGTGGGGTAACAGGAGAGGGAGAAGGGAAGCAGAAGGGAGGAAGGCAGACCAATGAGGGGAAAGTAGATGAGGAGGAGGTGGAGGAGACTATGGGGTTAGATATTGATAAGTACCCGTGTCTGATGTAGAGATGAGCGGGTTTGATTTTACTCGGATTTACTTGGTTCTCAAAACGGCATCTTATTGGCTCACGGATGTCACGTGTTTTGGATAGCCAATAGTAAAAATCCATATAAAACCAAACTGGCATTAATTCTAGTGTTAAATCCGAACCTGCTTATCTCTAGTTTGAAGACAGATGGTGCCACTGACATCAACCATCAACTATCATCGCTTAGTATCATCTGTCAAACAACGACTGTCAGAATTTCAGATAAATTCATTGTGTACTTTTGTTTTGGTAGCTGTTGGAAGTGAGCAAGTTTGAGTTTTTTCTAACTATGGAAAAAGTGCAGTACCGATCGGTGATTAGATTCTTGGTTTGGATGGAAAGACGTGTGAGGAAATTAAAGAAAAGTTGGAAGCCGTTTATGGGGACCTTTCACTTTCGATGACAACCAACAGATATTGGTTCAATGAATTCAAGCGTGGTCATACATCCGTCCTCGATGAAGAGCGTCCATGTCACCCAATTGAGGTGACTGCGGATGTAATGGTCAACAAAATCCATGATATCGTATTGGCAGACCGTCGAGTGAAGATCAGAGAGATTGTTGAGATTGTAGGCATCTCATTTGTACGTGTGCAGAATATCCTACATGAACATTTGGGCATGATAAAGCTATCGGCAAGATGGGTGCCACGTTTGCTCACTGTGGACAACAGTGTTTGGACCTGTTTAAGTGCAATCCGAAGGAGTTTCTGCACCATTTCATAACTGTTGATGAAACATGGATCCATTACTACATGCCAGAAATGAAGGAACAGTCAAAACAGTGTACTTCACCCGGCGAACGTGCATCAAAGAAGGCGAAGATGGTTCCATTGGCCGCAAAGGACATGGCCACCGTTTTCTGGGATTTGAAAGGCATAATCTTCATCGACTATTTAGAAAAGGGAAGAATAATCACAGGGCAGTATTATGCTCAATTATTGGGCAGAGTCGACGACGCATTGAAGAGAAAACGGCCCACTTGGCGAAGAAAAAAGTGCTGTTCCACCATGATAATGCGCTGGCACACTCGTCCCACGTCGCCACAGCAAAATTGGTGGAATTGGGCTATGCATTGCTGCCGCATCCACCGTATTCTCCAGATTTGGCCCCCTGCGACTTCTTCCTGTTTCCAAACATGATAAAATTGCTCAGCGGAAAGAGATTTACATCGAACGAGGAGGTCATCACCGAAACTGAAGCCTATTTCGCAGAGTTCGACAAGCCCTATTTTTTGGAGGACTTGAAAAAGTTGGAATATTGTTGGGCCAAGTGTATCGAGCTAAACGATTTTACCAGCAACTTTAACAATTCGTTGTAGATCAGACTACAACGAATTGTTAAAGTTGCTGGTAAAATCGTAGGGACGAATCTCCCAGCAATTGAAGACATCTATTGGGCTAGGGTCACGAAGCGGGCGGAAAGGATCATCAATGACCGCTCCCACCCCACCTATGGCCTGCTCCGACGGCTGCAGTCTGGCAGGCGGTACAGTTTGAGGCTAGTGAGGACTGCCAGACATAGGAACAGCTTCTCTCCCCAGGCAACTATCATGTTGAACTTGACTATTGCCTAGACCATTCCACAACCTTACACGGAAGATGCTACTCAAGCACCGCCATTATTCCCTTCTCTGTGTTGTGTTATGCTGCGTTATGTCGTTGCCATCCTATTGTGTTGTCCTTTTGTGTTATCTGAGAGCAGTGGTTATCAGAAACAAATTCCTTGTGTACTCTGTATTCGGTACTGATATACTTGGCAATAAAAGTGATTCTGATTCTGATTCTAAAAGGGGACTATGTTGAAAAATAAATCAAAATTTTCCCAATAAAAGTTTTTTTTCTTGCCTAACACTGGTACTTATCAATCACCCCTCGTAGGGGTTGGAATAAAGGATTAGGTAGACACAGTGACGGGGAAGTTTAAGAACACTTGGACATACAGATGTATCCTCATACATCTAGTCTCAATACTCCACGCAGTGCGAGATGCCTGGTGCAAGTAAGCCGCCAGATCCCATGCAACACTGCTAGCATCGGGTGCTGAAAATGCATCTTAGTCGCAACGTGACTTGACTAGGAAGCACCAGAATACTTGTGCAAGACTTGTATATTGTGTGTGGCTGAGTCTGTATGCAGAGCACAACGGTACTTGTATTGGAAAAAAAAGCTGCAATTGGTATATTGAGGTACTTCATATACAGATTCAAAGATTCAGTCACACAGATATATAAGTGCCGCATAACAAATTAATAAGATCAGTCTCCCGGTGTGTCCAGGTAAAACGACGCATAAAACACTCCTGATGCTAGCAGAGTCTCCTGGGGCCTGGCATGAATTCTAAACAGGAGATGACCAAAGATAAAAAAGCAGACAGGAGCTATTCAGAGTCACACAGAAGTCAGACAGATCTCCACTTCTTGCTAAATGGGTGTCACTGGGCATCCACTGAATGGTTGAAATTAGCATAAGCTTACCATGGACTAAGTTGTGACATATACAGAGGCATACTTGCCAATATTAATATTCTGCCCTCATTATTGACTGCTGATGGGGTGGGGTCAGACATTTTGCATTATTAGGCCCCATCCCTAATGTCGTAATGCTGTGATGTCTATCAAGAGAGGGTAGGGTCAAAATTATGCCATTTTCATAGAATTGCATCATAATGACCCCACCAACCCCAAATTGGACCCATGATTCATGTCATTATGTTCCCCATCCAGGCCATTTCACTAGGAAGTCGGCAGGATGTGGGAGGACCAGCTACTTTTCTGGTGGCTGCTCTCAAAAGAGGATGTATAGGGACAGTGTGGGCAAATAAAGCATGTATTTTGGCCAATTTGCCTGCGGATCCGAATCATACCAGATATTTCCTTATTTGAACTGCACAGAAAGAAGACAAGATAGTTGTAGTAAAAACTTTTAACTCAGATGTTCCTTACCGATCTTTAAAGAAGAATATCTCCCCTCTTATTTGTGTTATCCCATCAAACACAATGTCTTTCGTGCACAGCTCTGGAGTGACAGGGCCTAGAGTCGGAGATGGTCCTGGTCCTGGTCCAGGTCCGGGCCCAGGTTTACTTTCAGATCCCTCTCCTAGAAAAAGTAAGGAAAGTTCAGTTGTCAAAGGAGACTTTCAATCAGTGTAGGACTGGGCATGAAGGGCCCACCGAGGAAATTCAGTGGTAGGGGCCCATGCTTAAAGGCTTGGCTAACCATTAGTACATGGTCTGGGCCCCTTGATAGATATGTATAGTAAATACAGCTAGTGCATGCATGATATTGTACCAGACTAATAACAGCAATGCTTTGTAGAAAGGTGCAGTATAATGTAACATATACATAATGTATAATTCAGTTAGACAATCTGGAACCTGATCCATGCAGGAAGGAGGGGGGGGGGACCACAGGCAGTGGGGCCCACCGGGGGTTTCCCCAGCACCCCTGTGGGCCAATCCGACCCTGCTTTCAATTGATTACTGCAAACCAAATGTAAGCCCTGAGCCCATTTAATATGTGTAAATAGAAGACAGTCCTAAAATTAGTTTCTTCCTAAACACTCTATAACTGACCCTCGTTGGTTGCAGGAAGCACCATATCTGGGATTGCTTTGGAAATTTCATGCTTTTTGCTGGAACAATAGCTAATACTATGCACCTGTAAAGTTGACAACTGAGACGGCTCTCTAGATAGTACAGTATGTAGCCATTATGTCAATGTCAACAATGAGCATGTTGACATCTACAATGTCGATATTGGCAACATCAATATGGTCATTATGTCAACAGTGTGAATGTCGACATCACAGTGTCAATGGTAAAGGGTTAGTTTTACAGTTAGACTGCAGTTAGGGTTAGGAATCTAACACCAGAAAAATACAATGTCAACACGCCAACTGTCGACACACACACAATGATTACATGATGATCATGTCAGCGGTAAGACCATGCAGACTCCGGTGTTGGCATTCTGAATGTCGACAAAACATACCACATTTATCTAAATACATCTAAATTTGTGCTTTCTACTTTTCTGACAGAACTGGTTTTGATAGAATAATTACTTTTCCAATGGTCAGACGCACACTGACTAAATATTATGAGGAAATATCTTCAATAGACAGCCCACTGATTACATTTATTAACCAGTTTTGGAACAAACTTTCGACCACATAGACTTTGTAATAAATATTGGCAAAATAGGTGAATCCTTGTACAAAAAGTGAAATACTGTACATGATTTAATATTCAACCTTTCTCTTCCTTTAGTGGGTAGTGTGTCTGTGTGGCCATGTACCTAATGGATTTTAGATGCATTGTTTTATTGTAGTCTTTACAATGTCTTTGAATGGGACAAGAGCAAAACATGGCACAAGAACCATTCCGAAAAAACATGCAGTACAGCAGTACAACATAACACAATACAAGTACAAATGTCAGTGGGCATGATAACTGTACGGGTTCACTACGGCTGGCCGGCGGTCGGGCTCCCGGCGACCAGCATCCCGGCGCCGGGAGCCCGACCGCCGGCTTACCGACAGCGTGGCGAGCGCAAATGAGCCCCCATGCGGGCTCGCTGCGCTCGCCACGCTACGGGCTCCCGGCGACCAGCATCCCGGCGCCGGGAGCCCGACCGCCGGCTTACCGACAGCGTGGCGAGCGCAAATGAGCCCCCATGCGCCACGCTACGGGCACGGTGGCGCGCTACGCGCACCACACTATTTTATTCTCCCTCTATGGGGGTCGTGGACCCCCACGAGGGAAAATAAGTGTCGGTATGCCGGCTGTCGGGCTCCCGGCGCCGGTATACTGAGCGCCGGGAGCCCGACCGCCGGCATACAGAAGACCACCCAACTGGGGTTCTCTACGGCTGGCCGGCGGTCGGGCTCCCGGCGACCAGCATCCCGGCGCCGGGAGCCCGACCGCCGGCTTAGAAGACCACCCAACTGTACAAATATGGTTTCTGGTGTGAACCCTGTTTACATGCAATTTGCAAATGTTAAAAATGCTACTAAAACTCACATCTTTGTAAAGAACTTCTCATAGATATTCTGGAAAGGGATGTAGTTGGCATCCAGACCCACTGTATGGCGTTTTGGAGACCAGGACTGGAATCCCAACACCTATCAGAATGCTGATGCCAGAATCCCAAATATAAGTATGCCTGTTAGGGTTAGGCTGTGTGTGTGTGTGTGTGTGTGTGTGTGTGTGTGTGTGTGTGTGTGTGTGTGTGTGTGGGGGGGGTTTATGATAAGGCTGTGGGGGCAATGTTAGGGTTAGGCTGTGGGGGGAGGGTTAGGGTTAGGCTGTGGGAAGGGTTAGGGTTACTTTACTTACATGCCCCTGTCAGGATTATGGTAGTCTGGATGCCAGGGTCGGTATTCTGACTGCCGACATCCGGTACCCAACCCCCTAGAAAGATAAACTATTTGTTTATTAAGTAAACAGTTTAGCTGATGTTATGAATTCAGTACTAGATCCCATGAATATGTTGGGTGATCAACATGTTCTGTAAGGCAATGCAGGGAGGTAAGGGTTGCAGCAGCAGACCTCCTACAGTATGTTGCCACATCATTCACTGTTACCGCACAATTGTCATATGTCCCAAGGTATTTAATGGGCGTCATTAAGGCAGGAGTTGGCTTCTGAAGCCAGGGTTTGTGAAATCCTCCCTTCCATATAAAACCATCTTGATAGAGTACAGATAAAAAGAGGTTTAATATATTTAAACAAAGTGTATAGTGTGCGTTGCTCCATAACATGAAATTTGACAGGCTAGACGCAACCTCAAATGATGAAACTCATAGCAGATCATTTGTAAGTCATTGCTCTCTATGTGCTCTGCTACATAAGCAAATTTTAATCAATCCAATACCACAATTTCATTGCTCCTCAGGAACTTTGGATGATTCATCTGCTCCACAATGTTTTTAGGAAGAGCTACTCATTCAGATCTTAGGCATTTCTGGGAAGTAGACGCTCATCAAAACAGCACAGAGGGAGTTTTATTAGAATAACGAAAAACACCAAGATTGCTCACAGGAGGCTACTCCGGTCACATGTAACAGTTTTCTCTAAGGCCGAGTTATGAGCACGTCCTATGTAGAGATAGAATGTTTTCATACTTGTACATAAGTAGAGTCAACAGTATTGCTGCCACCAATCAAAATAACTGATTTTGAAATACTGCACATAATAACTCTTCTTCTGCTTTGACTTGAAGAACCAGAGACACATAGGGCCTCATTCACAGTTGGACGCAAAATAATTGTAAAAGACATCGGGGAAAAGTTGCGATCCTACAACCTATTTTAAGTTAAGCACATACGCAATTCAGCAAATGCCCCTCTTGGCAAATAAACTTTCAGTGCATGAATTTTATCATTTCAAGCTAGGTACAGTAAATTACTTTAAAATTTAGAACTATCCAAACTAGAAGTTCTGTCAAAAGCACTTTGCTCAAGAATTTGTTACGATAATCAATTCATAATCAAGACTGAAGTTCAGTGGGAATCAACAGGATAATCAATGGGAAATTCTTATTTTATCAAACATTACCTGTCTGCCAGAAATCAAGTAAAGTATATTTATAAATAGATATTATAATCAAAATACCAAATATAATGTTGCTATACAGTACTTGAATGCTTTAATATAGATTATACAACTTTAGGGCAATTTATGCTATCTGGTCATAGAATATGTAATAATAATAAAGTGTGTCTGGCTTTGGCTAATGACATCAGATGAAGGTCCAAAGAAAATAATGTCATGAAAATTAAAAATGGTTCTTGATTGTGGAATTATTAGTCTTGGACTCTTGAAGGTTCCAGGATCAAACTTACCGTAAAGTTCCTGAATACCACTGACATCATCTTGTGAGAGTCGAAAGTTCTTGATGTATGTGTAAATAGGAGCCATTAAGGCACCTGGATCATCAGAATGCTCAAGTCCAAGAGCATGTCCAAACTCATGGGCAGCAACAAGAAACAGACTATAACCTGCGAACAGACAATTTACATTGAGATTGATGTTTCTCCATCTACATACACATAGAATTCAATAATTGAAATATTAAAACTTCCCATAACTCTATGGTCAGTAAGTTCATTCAAATAAAATTCCTTTCTAATTAGTGTGTTGAGAATGTCAGTCACATTCATTGCTAACAGGTGCATTAAATCAATCAAACAGCAATTCAATGTGCATAGTCAAACAGAAGTAGAATAGGTTATTCTCAGTTTCAAAAAGTCATTTTATCATAATCTGCCTTGCTACAACTACCCTGGTCAACTTTAAGTTTAATAATGTTATTGTGGAGTAGACACATCTTGGAGCACCGACAGCTCAGATATGAAGCATTAAGCTACACAAGCTAATAGATGGGACCACTGAAGTGAAATGCATTGGGGCAATGCCACCGGTAATGGTATAACCTTTAACATTGATAAACTCTATTTATCACACAACTGCCACAACTAATGTGAACAAATCAGCATAACCCAACAGCCCACAATAAACGCCATATAAAATACTATCAAAATAGCTTAAGTGCTGTCTTGTGTAAGATATCCTTGATAAATCAGCCAACACTCTCAAAGTTGGTAAAGGAATAACCATTCATGTTACTATCGGGCCGATTTATCACCATCAGCATCTGAGGATGCAGATGTGATGTGATAAAATCAACCCAATTCGCAATGTGGTTATTGATTACATCATATGGATGTATCCATAATCGCATGCGGGGACAGAATTTACAAAATAGTTGTGACCCTGCGATGCCACTCCGCAGCCTAATTGGTGTATTTTTCACAAAAAATACCCCAATTATGTGCTGCATGTGCGCCGCTGCCTGACACTGTCAATGCTACCATCACCGCCAGCACACCCCTCCTTGTTTCGATGAACCCCCCCACGTGCGCCGCGACATCCCATTCCCACCACAGCTCACACTCACCAGGTAGGGACAAAACTTTACTGTTACCGGAGGTCACAGCAAACACACCTTATACACACAGTCTGAAAATCATTTAATACAATATTTTTAATAACTTTGTGTATTAAACAAAGTTTGTGTGCATTGAGCAATCAGAAAACAAATGTTTCACTATCTCTGTCTCACTCAAAAAATTCCATATTTCGGAATATTCCGTGTCTCGGAATATATGGATATGGAATACTCAACCTGTAATACATTCATGTGATACTAAAATAATGTGAAAAGGGTGTGAAAACACCCTTTTTCACATAATTTTATTTTAATATGCCCGTATGTGTGTACACATAAAATTGATAAATTCAGCTTCCAGAATTAACTGTAGATTACATTCTGGGGATACATCTATATATATTTGGTAAAAGTATGACAATTTTTGTAACCTGGGCACATTTTTTAATAAACTAATGGAATCACCATGCTGTGGTAATGGAATCAACAAATGGGTAATAATGAGCATGGTAAAGTGTACTAATTACATTATGTTTGCTATCTAGTAATGCAACTTCTACTACTTATATTTTCTTCTTTTGTTTTACAAAATATTTATGGACATTGTTTCACATTGTGAGGCGGGCGGCGGCGCGGCGATCAGGCCGGGGTATGGAGGAACGAGGATCCGAGAGGATCCAAGTTCCTCCAATCAGCGCCTCCGGATTTGAAATGGGCGCCGGACGCGAGCCAATCGCTGCTCGCGGCTTGGCGCCCAATGAGGAGTCGTCGCGGCGGGCCAATCGTTGCTCGTCGCGGCGGACCAATAGGAGTCCGCCGCGTCATGGCTCCGCCTCCTCCCGGCGGCTTATATCAGGCGCTGGGCGGCGGCGGGAGTCAGTTGCGTGCCGGAGCCGGAGCAGAGAAGAGCTCCAGAAGACGCCTAGAGAAGCACAGCGGCGGCAGAAGAAGCGGCGGCGGAGAAGACCGGCCACGGGACGGAGGAAGAAGATAGAAGACGGGACGGAGCAGGACGAAGAGGCGGAGCCGGCGGCCCAGCAGCAGAGTATCGGCGGAGAGTGCTGCAGAGAGAGGGAAGCAAAAGAGCTGACGAAGCTCCCCTCTGCAGCCTCTCCCAACGATCCTGGTAAGCGGCCTTGGGCCTGTACCACCCTCCTATAGGCCGCATCCTCCCTAGACCACCAGGTGTTCGGGCATTAGGCCCGTGGGCAAAGTCAGGCCCTTCCGGCCTGTGGGCATACAGTCGGGCCCTCCCGGCCCGTGGGCACCAGTGGGTCGGGCTCCCTGGGTCCAAGGCCACGCGCAGTCGGGGTTCCCCCCGGCCCGTGGCCCAAACACCCAGACCTGACCACACGTTAAATAAGGGGTTCGGGCATTAGGCCACAAGCCACCCTCTCCCAGCGCAGTAGGCGGGCACTAGCCCCGGGGGCACATCAGGCAATAGGCCTGCGAGACATTAGAGGGCATTAGGCCCTAGAGTATTTTGGCCAGTTAGGAAATATAAGGTGACCCTGGGCACCAGGCCCAGGTCACCCCACGAGGGACGAGTTAGGCGGGCATTAGGCCCGTGGTTACAGTCGGGCCTCAGGTCCATGCGCAAATAGGGGGCGTTAGGCCCAGTGAATAATTCCCCCGGGGTGAATAAAGGTGGCACCGGGCGCTAGGCCCAGGCCACGCTGAGGTGGTAGGTAGACAGGTCCGTTTGACCCGAGCCTATAAGAAGGAAGTGCACAGGAGGTGGGCAGGCTTGTGTGGCGCCCACCCCCTGTCCAGCGGTAGGGATTTAAAGGGACAGCACCGTTTTATGTTGTACTCCGATGTGTGTTGTTACCGTGCAGGACAAAATGTTGTTATAGAGTTTGTGCATAGTTTGTGTTGCACCACTTACACTTGAGCCAGTTTGAGGGCTTTGTTATGCAGTTAGTGTAGCGGACGCACACTAGATTAGAGTTAGGCCCTGCACGGCTGTTTCTCTCTTTGCCTCCTTACAGGGACCTGTAAGCGGAGAAGATCGGAGTACAAGACGTAGGACGGTGAGTAACATCGGTCTGTGTGTCCCTTCTGTGTATCCCTATCTGTCTCCCTTCCTTCAGGGCGAACGGTGAGCCTTGCACACCGGTGCAAGGCAGAATTTCCACCTGGTGCGAGAGTGCCAATAGGTGAAATTCGGGCTCTGAGGCGGACGCCTGGGATGACCCTCACCTAGCCCGAAAGCACTATTTTCCTTGGCTCCGGAGGGCGTTTCGGTCCACGGTTAGGAGGACGACACTCAGCAATCTCTTTCCTCCTAGGTCATCGTGTCCGGGTCCGGCGAAAGATTCTTCAGGTCCGTTGAAGGTTCCGGTACCTGAAGGTGAGAGAGAGCGGCGCCTGGTGAGTACCAAAACTACACCTGTACGGCAGCAGGCACCACCACACGCACCGCAGCCTCTCTTACAACATTATGGAACGTATCAACATGACTCAATACTTGAAATACTTGTGAATAAAAGTTGCTATAAACATTCAAACAAAGATCCAGATACACAGAAGTGCAAATCAAAATATCAACTACAAATAGGTACATTCAAAGCAAAATCAAAACTAATTAAGTAGTACATTCATGAAATAAAGCCTTTACTGAGTCACTGGAACTCATCAGAAATATGTTGTCATTTATTGACAATAATATACAACACTCTTTTTCATGATTATTTAAAAATCACTCAGCACATGCGTCCTCATACAATGTTGATGCAATGGTGCCAAACAGCTCCTCTCAGCGCACCAGGTACTGTGTGACTCTTTAAGCAATGGGAGTGTTAACCAAAAAATCCATCTTAGCTGTAATGTGATGCCAATATGATGCACCAGGAGACTGATCTGATTAATTTGATATGCCACACTTGTATATCTGTGTGCGACTGAGTCTGAATCTGTATACGAATTGCTATGATGCAGCGGCCAAGTTCCATTGTGCTATGTGTACTCAGTAGCACACAGATATATAAGTGCTGCATACCAAATTAATCAGCAGAGTCTCCTGGTGCACTCTAGGTGCATCTTATGACTGAGACGAATTTTGGATGCCCAGTGCACGGGACATTTGTCGCCAGGTGTCTCGGGCCATATGTCATACTAAAGCCAATTGTATGAGGACACATCTGTAATGTGATTCCGTTACCAAAAATAAGGTGATTCCGTTACCTTAAATTATAGCCTGGAAAAGAATGTTAGGATCATCTCCTTCTAAATGAGATTGTAGTTAGAAACTTTAATATAAAACTGAATTTTGAGGTAGTATCGCAAAATCTGAATTAATAATCAAAGTTGTTACCTTTTTTCGGTAATGGAATCACCTTTCCTGTTGTATGTCTTAATTTAATCATATCATGTAGAGAGAATAATTTATGCCTGTTAAAATAGGATTTTGGTTACCTACCGGTAAATCCTTTTCTCGTAGTCCGTAGAGGATGCTGGGGTCCACATTAGTACCATGGGGTATAGCCGGGTCCACCAGGAGCCATTGGCACTTTAAGAGTTTGAGAGTGTGGGCTGGCTCCTCCCTCTATGCCCCTCCTACCAGACACAGTCTAGAAACTGTACCCGAGTAGACGGACATCTTCGAGAGAAGGATTTAACACAGATAGAGGCGAGATTCATACCAGCTCACACATACAAGGCACATCAAGCTAACTAGCTTGAAAAACTCAGCAACTGCTGAAACATTACTTACCAAGTAACAATGCAGTATATAACTAAACAAAGTTGTACTGAACCAGGTAACGCTTGCAGGAAAACGAAGCACTGGGCGGGCGCCCAGCATCCTCTATGGACTACGAGAAAAGGATTTACCAGTAGGTAACCAAAATCCTATTTTCTCTTACATCCTAGAGGATGCTGGAATCCACATTAGTACCATTAGGATGTACCAAAGCTCCCAGAATGGGAGTGAGAGCGCGGAGGCTCTTGCAGAACTGATTGACTGAACATCAGATCATCAGAGGTCAAAGTATTGAACTTGTAGAACTTGGCGAACGTGTTCGACCCAGACCAAGTTACCGCTCTGCAAAGTTGTAACGCCGAGACACCCCGGGCAGCCGCCCAGGAAGAACCCACCTTACAAGTAGAGTGGGACTTAACAGATATTGGACACGGCAAGCCTGCCGTAGAGTAAGTATGCTGGATAGTGAACCTAATCCAGAGAGATATAGTCTGCTTTGAAGCAGGACACCCAATTTTCTTGGGATCATACAGGACAAACAAAGAGTCCAATTTCCTGTGACGAGCAGTCCTCTTCACATAGATTCTCATAGCCCTCACCACATCCAAGGACTTTGACGAAATTGAGGAGTCAGTAGCCACTGGCACCACAATAGGTTGGTTGATATGAAATGCCGACACAACCTTTGGAAGAAACTGCTGACATGTCCGGAGCTCAGCTCTATCTTCGTGGAATATCAAGTAAGGGCTTTCACAGGACAAAGCCCCCAATTCTGACACACGTATAGCAGAAGCTAAGGCCAACGACGTGACAGCCTTCCATGTAAGTAATTTGACCTCAACCTCCTGTAGAAGCTCAAACCAGTCCGACTGGAGAAACTGCAACACCACGTTAAGGTCCCAAGGCGCCGTAGGCGGTACAAAGGGAGATTGGATGTACAGAACTCCCTTCAAAAAGGTCTGAACCTCAGGGAGGGCAGCCAATTGTTCCTGGAAGAAAATGGGCAGGGCCGAAATCTGGACCTTCACAGATCCCAACCTCAGGCCCATATCCACACCTGCTTGCAGGAAGAGGAGAAAACGGCCCAGTTGAAACTCCACCGCAGGAAACTTCTTGGACTCACACCAAGAGACATATTTCTTCCAAATACGATGGTAATGTTTAGACCAGTGTTTTTCAACCACTGTGCTGTGGCACACTAGTGTGCCCTGTGCAGTCTCCCGGTGTGCCGCCATTGAAGCAGAGCCAGGCCCGTCAGTGTTTTGCCGCAATTGAGGCCAGTTCTAATTTTGTGCTCGGGCAGCGTTGGGCTCTTCTGGCTTTCTCAGATGTGCCTCAGGTGTTACCTATGGAGAAGTGGCGACACGACAATCCTAGGACACGCAACTGCACTATGTATCACCACTATATTTGAGTGTGCCTTGACAATATTTAAATCTTGTTCACTGTGCCGCGAGTCATAAAAGGTTGAAAATCTCTGGTTTAGACGTTACCCCTTTCCTAGCCTGTATCAGGGTAGGAATGACCTTCTTCGGAATGCCCTTCCGAGCTAGTATCAGGTGTTCAACTTGCAAGAGATTCAGAAGGTCCGCGTACCAAGCCCGCCTTGGCCAGTCTGGAGCAATGAGGATTGCTTAAACCCTTGTTTTCCTTACGAGCTTTAGAACTCTTGGAATAAGTGGGAGTGGTGGAAACTCGTACACCGACTGGAACACCCACGGAGACACCAGGGCGTCCTTGCCACTGCTTGTGGGTACCTCGACCTGGAACAATAGCGTTGAAGCTTCTTGTTGAGATGAGAGGCCATCATGTCTATTTGGGGTAACCCCCAAAGGTCTGTTACCTTCTTGAACACCTCCAGATGGAGACCCCACTCCCCCGGATGGAGATCGTGTCTGCTGAGGAAGTCTGCTTCCCAGTCGTCTACTCCCGGAATGAAGAGTGCAGAGAGCGCTAACGTGTGTTTTTCTGCCCAGAGGAGGATTCTTGTCACCTCTGGCATTGCCGCTCTGCTTTTCGTTCCGCCCTGTTGGTTTATGTAAGCCACCATCGTTACATTGTCCGACTGCACTTGAATGGTCCGATTTCTTAGAAGATGGGCCGCCTGAAGAAGACCGTTGTAGACGGCTCTTAGTTCCAGGATGTTGATCGGCAGGCCGGCTTCCAGACGTGACCACCGTCCTTGGAAGGTTTCCCCTTGAGTGACTGCGCCCCAGCACTGGAGGCTCACATCCGTGGTTAGAAGGACCCAGTCCTGAATCCCGAACCTGTGGCCCTTCAGAAGGTGAGGCAATTGCCCGAGCATGGAACCTCCCGTACTGGAGAGCCTCATAAGAGGCCACCATCTTCCCCAAAAGGTGAATGCATTGATGAACCGACACCCGGGTTGGCTTTAGGACATCCCGGACCATTGTTTGTATCACCAACGCCTTGTCCTGCAGAAGAAACACCCTCTGCACTTCCGTTTCGAGGATCATCCCCAGAAAAGACAACCTCCATGTTGGTTCCAAATGAGATTTTGGAAGGTTCAGAATCCAACCGTGGACTCTGAGTAGGCGGGTCGTGAGTACAATGGACTTCAACATCTCCTCCTTGGACGATGCTTTTATCAGTAGATTGTCTAAATACGGAATGATGTTCACCCCCTGTTTTCGGAGTAGATCATCTCCGCCATCACCTTGGTGAACACCCTTGGTGCTGTAGAGAGGCCGAATGGCAGGGCCTGGAACTGAAAATGACATTCCAGTAATGCAAAATGATGCGGTAGCCAAATCGGAATGTGGAGGTACACATCCTTGATATCCAGGGATACTAGGAATTCCCCCTCTTCCAGACCCGATATCACCACCCTGAGAGACTCCATTTTGAACTTGAACTCCTTCAGAAAAGGGTTCAGTGATTTTAGGTTCAGAATGGGCCTGAACGAACCATCCAGTTTCGGTACCACGAAAAGGTTGGAATAGTAACCCGTGCCTCCACCAACTTCTGAACCGCTGTTTATAGGACATTCCTGTCTGCCAGCAGAGCTGGCAAGCCTGATTTGAAAAATCGGTGAGGAGGGAGAATTTGAAATTCCAACCTGTATCCCTGGGACACAATATCTATCACCCAGGGATCCAGGCCAGACGACACCCAGATGTGACTGAACTGTCTGAGCCTCGCTCCCACTGGCCCCAGCTCCAGGCCATGCGGTCCACCGTCAGGCAGAGGACTTCGGCGTACTGGAAGCAGGCTTAGTTTTCTGAGAACCTGCCGCAGCAGGTTTCTTGGATTTAGCTCGACCTCCCCTAAAGAAGGTATTGGACGGCTTGGCCTTTCTAGGCTTGTTAGGCCAAAAGGACTGCGATGCTGATGAAGAGAAGGATTTCTTCGGAGCAGGTGCAGCTGAGGGAAGGAACGGAGACTTACCCGCCGTAGCCGTGGATATCCATGCATCCAAAGCTTCCCCAAAGAGAGCCTGACCTGTGTATTTTAGGGACTCCACACTTTTCCTGGATTCCACGTCAGTTAATACTGCGCTCCTACCCTGCTGCCGTCATCTTCACACCGGCCCCCTGCTTGCTAGGGGGGTCGGTGTCTTACTCACCACAATCTTCAGCTCTGTAAGGGGTTGGCGGCATGCTGCTGGGGTGAGCGATCCCATGTGGCGGGTAACGATCTATCCCCTTAGGAGCGCAGTGTCCTGTCAGCGGAGTAAGTGGCTCAGACCCCGCAGGGCGGACACTACTCCCCCCCTTAGTCCCACGATGCAGGGAGGCTGTTGCCAGCAGCCTCCCTGTAAAATAAAAAACTCTAAAATAACATTTTACTAGAAAAGCTCTGGAAGGCTCCCCTAGCTGTGACCGGCTCCTCCGGGCACATTTTCTAAACTGAGTCTGGTAGGAGGGGCATAGATGGAGAAGCCAGCCCACACTCCCAAACTCTTAAAGTGCCAATGGCTCCTGGTGGACCCGTCTATACCCCATGGTACCAATGTGGACCCCAGCATCCTTTAGGATGTAAGAGAAATTGCTTTACCTCCATTATTTTAACCCTGATATTGAGAAATTAAACACCTATATTTTCATTGCTTACTATGCAAATGAATAAAAGCATGTCCATAATATTGTTTTTATTCAGAGAACACTGATAGTTTAAAGAGCCCTAATATGAAGTATTAGATCACATACTGTATCAAAATTAGTTTCCTCTATTAGCAAAATAGAGCACTTCAAATGATGAATAATGCCAACTTATTGTACCTGTGTCGACTGTTATGTCTTAAGCTCGAAGTCTATATATTCATGGAAATGCCCAATAGCAAGTAAAAATCATGTTGGTTGTAATACATTGAGCTCCAATCTTCCTCTGGAAGCAATATCAGCTCAAGAATTGTACTTTGTGGGCTTTATGGATTGGGTATCCATATATAAAAAGTGTCCTATGCATATGTTCTTATGAACTTTGTAATGGAGTAATACTCCCAAAGTGTTGTCAAGGCAGGGTCGCAACTAGGGGGGCACGTGCCACAGGCACTGGGTTTGAGGGGATGCCGAGACGGTCCGATTCAGCAAGGCAACTTCGTAGTCAACAGATATCAGTAAATTGTCACTCCCAAAATGGCCACTTCCATGTAGGAGACAATCACGATTCACAGCTCCTGTACCTTCTTAGTTATGGTCCTGTCCAGCCCACATACACTGAAGGGCTATTCTTGAGCATAGGAGCACACAACAGGCTCTGTCACCTAAGGATGGGGCATGCACAGATGGATACATTGAGATACTGAAATCCCTTTGTGCATGCTCTGCGGCAGATGATGGAGGACAGGCTGCACCTATAGCGTCAGGACAGGGCATATGTGCAAATAGTGAACTTGGATGTGCCAGAAACGCTAGATACTGTTGCCCAAACAAGGTGGTCAGAACATATATTTACCCCTTGTGCTTAGGCACATCATTTCACTTTAATTATTTGGCTTTTAATTGCTGTACATGAAGGTGGGTCTGCCTGACTTACCTGAGGCTGTCTGTTTTGCTCCTCACTGTCTATACTAGCACACTGAGAGTCCCACTGCTGGTCTAAACTTTCATCCTCTGTTTTCCTCTATAGCTCTAGCTATCTGTGCACTCAGCCAAGCTCTGATACAGAGCTTGATGATATTTAGTGTATTCTACCTATAACCACTTTCCACATCTAAGCATAACTTAGTATACAGAAACAAAAGGCGGTATACACTTATATTGCCACTCAATTAATTATTTTGTTTTCATAACAAAATATACATCTACATTGTAGCAGTATAGCTTGGCATATACCTTCTCTGCTAAATAAATACAGTAAAAGAACAAATTAAAATAAATTGTAAGCTGTGTGCAGGAGTTTTTTTTCCCTACTGCAAGAAAGCTAATGCTTTTTTTAAACACTAATCTGGGACCTACTGTATTAAAGAATTGCATAATATACAACCACTGATAATAGCATCATGCACATGGACGTCACAAATGTAAAGCAGATACAGAGGAGTGAAAAAGACTGCTGCAGTGATACAAGACAGGCAGGAGGGGGGGGGGGGGAGGGGGCCAACTTACTGCCTTGCTCTGGGTAACAAAAATCCTAGTTTTGCCCCTGGTCAAGGGTAACAGCAGGGGCCAATGGTCTCTTTGTAATTCGCATGTGTTTTGACAGTTTGAATGTTTCAGTTACAGTACAGGGCATGCAAATGTCCACCAAGCATTTTGTTTGTACCTTAAGCAGACCACAACATTAAATTTGATACTGCATATAATTCCAGTGAACTGAAATGGCAAGGTAGGCTGAATATATCATAATGACATCACAACTGACCAATTTATGTTTGCCGGGGGCCTTTCTCTTTTATTCAGTGAACAACATGAATTAAGGGGTGGAATAATCATAGAATTACATAATTAATATACCGTATTTTATAAATTCAAGGTCCAAAATAACAAAATAATAATTAACTTTCAAAAGAGTTGTGGAGATTTTTACCTCATTTGCACATTGTCCATGCAAAGTATAAAACTAATTCTCCAACTTTTCTGTTGCTTTAGCTTAAATACTACTGTATATGGACAAATGATTCAGGGACATGCTTATCACTATATGCACTATTACAGTTTTGTGTTGTCCATCTCCCGTTCTCTCTAATTAAACATTCTAAAGAGGACAAAAGGAGGTGTTGCCCACAACAACTAATCAAATTATTAATATTCGTTTTCTAGCACAGTCTATAAAATGATACCTAGAATCTGATTGCTGTGGGCAACACCTGAACTTGTCCTCTTTAGAAGGTTTGATAAATCTCCCCCCTAAGAGTTTCATTCAGTTTAAGTGTAGAGGTCTAGTCTAGATATTCTGTAATAATGAGATATGAGTTTCTGTCGTACTTCAGTTAGATTAGATAATTTGTGGCATGACATGGCTCCTGGCTTCAGGTAAAGGAGGTGGAGGCTCTGAATACTAACACATCTGGCTACATGGAAGCAAGTTATAACAACAGGGCTGTTCAAAAGTACACAGAACTTTTAATTTTAAGTGATTTGTATGTCAAGCTCAATGTCATGTATGTCAAGCTCAACTGATCCATTACAGAATGTTAAATGTTCTAAATCATCAACCATTGTGGGTAGATATGGTTTCTAAATACAATATGTGGTCTATCAGCTGATTTAATTATTGGTTAACTACCTGTAGCTGATGAGAACAGCATATAACTAGACGATCAACACAGTAAATATAATTAATGGAATGGAATAAATCAAGCATGTTTAACTCCTAAAAATTTATAAAACTTTGGGGGTAATTCTGAGTTGATCGCAGCTTCAAGTTTGTTAGCAATTGGGCAAAACCATGTGCACTGCAGGGAAGGCAGATATAACATGTGTAGAGAGAGTTAGATTTGGGTGGGGTGTGTTTAATCTGCAATCTAAATTGCAGTGTAAAAATAAAGCAGCCAGTATTTACCCTGCATCAACTTGGAATTACCCCCTTTATTGTACCAACACTATGACATTGCAAACAGCACATTTTGCCTACTCCTGCTTTAGCCTAAAGCAGCGTACCGTAAATTTTGCAATTAGCAATGTATATATAAGATTCATTATTGTACATTGTCTTTGAGTACCTTGATCAGGGCAGAAACCCCATTTGCGGTCATCATCATAGCTGCTGCTACTGGCACACCATAGTTTGCCATCGCTTCTTCCAGAGCTGGTGCATGAGTTATATTTGTTGCCAAGGAAAGTGAAAGGAAAGACGCAAGGAGAACCTTCTGCATTCCCTCCTACTGTGGACAGTGCTGTGGACAAAAATGGAATAAAATGTTGAGCTAAAGGCAATCTAACAGCAAATGATTGCACATAATCATCCGGCATTACCTGTACCAATTGACAGTGTGAGATACTGCTCTTGTGCACCAAGCAGTCTGTCCAGTTATCAGCTTCCAAGAACTGGAAAAACTGCAAACAGCACCTAATCATACAGTTTATCATATATGATGTCAAGAGTGTCCATAAATACTGGATAGCATGGAGGGATATGGATCACATATGTAATTATGGATTAGGGCACTTCAGATAGATTTATTTCCTATGCACAGAGATGGAGTGGAGTGAACTTCCCAATGTATATTTAGTACAGAAACCTGCAGCAACCAGCACACTATATTTGTATATGTCTTGTCAAGCATACTAGAAGGTTTTACTGCATTTTATTATGCAGCTCTTACATGTTCCTTGTTTTATTTTTATTTTATTTATTTATTTATTTATTTATTTATTTTTTGGGGGTGGTTATGGGTATTGGTATTTTATATAATTTTTACTGAGTTACATGTGTATTGATACAATTTAATTATTAATATATTTTATGACTCTGCAAGATGTCCACAACTCTGTATGGGTATGAAACAAAGCAATTATTCAACAATACATAAGATAACACAATGATGCAAACAAACACAAGGTGGAGAGTATGGATGAAGTTAAGGGTAAAGTGATTCATTACAGCTAGTAAAACTAAGTAATGATAAGCTGTGTAGGGAAAGGGGTGAAGAAAGTAAATCAGGATTACTGGTAGGAGATTTAACACAAAGGAATAAATCCACTCTGGTGGCAGTTAATAGGGTCCTGCCATCAGGGCTTACAATTTAGTTGCTATATGTAACTATGCAACACTTTTAAAAACGGATGCGTTTCATCGATTTCATCTGCTGTATTTACAGTTGCAGTTATATTCAATACAAAATAAGTCTGGTTTTGTATTGAATATAATTGCCCCTTTAAATTCAGTGGCTGAAACTGCTTCAGAAGTGGTGGTTTTGAAATCACTGTATAGTAAATATATATCCAAGAAATTGTAAGAAGATGATTACTTAAGGAATATAAAGAGAAGACTGAACCTTATACCCAATTGAACCACCCAGTATTCACTCAATGTTGCTAGTAATGAGGTCAGAAAGGCACTTCATTGCCAAGTTACAAAGCTCTATCCTTGTTCTTCTGGCTTGACCAAACAAGATTCAATTGACCTCCCAAGAATTCCCTACAGTCGCTTTCTGTTTGCGCTCTCAGCCAGCTTAACCCAAGATGCCCTGTGTTATTTGGCTGTGTGTACAGCACTTTCCAGCAGCCTACATCAAGTCATGCTTTTGCAATTCTTTAATTTCTGTGAATACTACAGTAAGTTTACTTATTTCTATGGCTTAGAAACCAGCAATTGCTAATAGGTCTACTAAACCTCTTATTACTCCTAAAAAGGATTCGTCACCAGTGTGAAAATATTTGCTTACTTTAGAGACACACAGACTGTAAAAGGGAGAAATTCAGCTGAGCTTTCTTTCTAATATCCAATCCAGGTTCATAAAAGTTAGCCAATAAAAATAAAAAGTGGGGATTTTCTTCTATAAACATTTGCAGTCAACGTCAGTGAGTCACAAAATCAGATGTGAACAGTGTTACTGAGTTTTAGCATAGTAAGGTTATATATTTTTTAGTGATGAGCGGATTCGGTTTGACTCGGTTTTACTCGGTTCTCAAAACCGAATCTTATTGGCTCACTGATGTCACGTGTTTTGGATAGCCAATAAGATTCGGTTTTGAGAACCAAGTAAAACCGAGTAAAACCGAATCCGCTCATCACTAATATTTTTACAGTTGATAAGACAAAAAGTCTATGAAGTTGGTTATCGTTATCCATCCATGTACATTGCTTGTCAGCTGTGTATACTGCTAACATGTACTTTAATGATAGATTAAACAAAACTTACAATTTTTACTTTTTATTCAAAAATTTTTTATCATAACTTTTATTTATTTGTTTAAAGTCAGAACAGATTAAAGACCCACTATAGTGTGGATAATAGTGTACAAATAGATAATTCAATGAACAATAATATTCAAATATTTAAATATATATAAATGTAATGCACATAAGGCCATAATGTTCACAATGTAAACTTATAGAATATCATATTTAGGGGTCTATTTACTAAGCCTTGGATGGAGATAAAGTGGACGGAGATAAAGCTCCCAACTGTCATTTTTTAAACACAGCCTGTAACATGGCAGTTAGGAGCTGATTGGCTGGCACTTTATCTCCGTCCAGTTTATCTCCATCCAAGGCTTAGTAAATAGACCCCTAGATACATTCTTAATAACAGTGGGGCTGATTCTGAGTTTAGTACAAAGCAATGTAAAATGTGCAGACAGATTTAGATGTGAGAGGAGTGTGTCCAAACTCAAAGCCACTCGCAAATATAACGAGTATTTACCCTGTGTGCAAAAACAAATAAATGTTTACAGTGATAACCAACAAGCTTTCTTTTGATTTCTAGGACAGCAGCTATGGCCTGATTACAAACATGAGCTTCTGAAAGCCGGAAAAGCAGAGAAGGTGAGAAACTGTCTTCAGCATTACTGCTTCTGCATGGAACTTTATCCAAAATGAAAGGACCTCTCCAGCTGCAGTCCCTGTAATAGCTGCATCTCCTACTGCCATGTGCCCAAGCATGCTGCATTTATTTAGAGAAAATGTCCCACTGGCTACTTGTTCTACTTCTCTGCCTCTTTTCCTGCAAAATCTCCATTCCATTGGTCACTGAATCTGTCCTCTCATAGATCATCTCTTACCTCACTGTCCATTCCTTTGTTGCCTCTACCTCTACACCCACTTCTCCTCTTCCTCTACCTATCAGCCACCCCCAAGGTTCCATCCTTGGCCCCCTGCTCTTCTCACTTTACACCACCAATATATCAGCTCCCTTTATCTCCAATATCACCTCTACACTGATGAAACTTAGAATTTTCCTGTTTTTCCCTAACCTCCCTACCTCACTCAGTCCATGCTCAGGTCTCTTCCTTCCTCTTTGCCATCTCATCCTAGATGTTCCAATGTTCTCTCAACATTTGTCCTAGGACAAACTCATCGTCACCCCCCTCTTCCAGTACTTTTTCCTCTACATCTCTCTTTCTGTTGATAATATCTCCCTCCTGGCCATCATTATTGATTCCCCTGTTCTTCACCCCTGATGCCACCAAAATTCTTATCCACACACTCATTGATTCCAACACTGACTACTGTAACATCCCCACCTCTAGTTTCACCTAACACCCTCCTCAATCCATCATGAATACTGTGATCATCTCATTTTTTTTTTTATAGCTCTGATTCAGCCTCTCCACTCTGCTATCTGCTCTATTGGCTCCCAATATCCCTCAGAATCCATTCCAGACTCCTCACAGTGACATACAAAGCACTTGATCCTTCTGGACTCCCCTATACCCCCAACCTCATTTCTGTCCACACTCCATCCCACACTCTTCCTCTGGTTGCCAGCTCTACTCCACCCTAGTTACTTTCAACATCAAGATTCACTGGTCTCAGCAGCTTAGCTGCTGTGGACATTTTGAGCAACCTTATCAGCTTGAAGCTCACAATGTTAATCTGATGCTGTGTCTTTGGACACAGGCAGCAGATCTGAGCATCTGGCAGTGAGCATCTTTTTACAAAAGACGGCTCCTGTGGTAAGAGCATATGTTTTTAGATACACTGTGAACGAAGGCACAGCACCAATCCCTCTTGCATCTACCTCTGAATCAGACCTTCTTTTGTCTGTCTGCCATGGCAGTGCAATCAGTAGATACTTCATGGTTTGGAACTGCCCATACTAAAACATACTATTTCATGTAACATTCATAGGACAGTTTTGTTATCCTCCTCCCACCCCTATGCTCACTTCTAAAACTTCTCCTTTGATTGTCAAATCATGATCCCACAGGAAATGACAGGATCAGTTTTGCTAATCCATATTTTAAAATAGTTAAAGGAGATAGAATTTGATGGCAATGGGGCCGATTCAGACCTAATCACTGCTGTGAGTTTTCACACAGCGGGCGACCATCTCGTATGCACCGCAATGTGCAGGCGCGATGGTCCACAGCGGCGGGGAGCACCAAGCAGCGACAGGATGATGCAAAAAATCACATCGTACTGGCAAACAAAAGGAGATTGACAGGAAGAGGGCATTTGTGGGTGGCAACTAAGGAGTGTCTGGAAAAACACAGGAGGGACCAGGCGTTTGGATGGAGGGTTTCTGACTTCAGCTCCGGCCCCGATCATCGCAGCGCCTGAGTAAGTTCTGGGCTGTGCAGAGACTACACAAACTTCTGTTTGTGCAGATCTCCTGCACATGCGATAACACACCTGCACAGCGAATTCCCCCTACCCCTGTAGGCGATGACTACCTGATCGCAGGGATGCAAAAAAATGCACCCTAGCAATCAGGTCTGAATAAGCCCCATAGAAAGACAGAATTTGACGTCAGATAACAACCATTTGGCTCATCCGGTTTGCCATTCAAGGCTAGGGGTTAGAGTATCAAGGTTAGGTTAGGGGGTTTGAGTTAGGATATTAGGGTTAGTTTACTGGATTGGGTAAGGGGTTAGGGTATCAGGGTTAGTTTGGGGCATAGAGTTAGAGTATTAGGGACAGGATATTAGGGTTGGTGTATCAGTTTGGGTTAAGGTATTATGCTTAGGGGTTATAATTAGGGAGAGATTTGTGGTTAGGGCTGGGTTAGGGTTGGGTGGTAGGGTATTAGGGCCAAGAATTGGCATTGTATACCACCGTACGGGATGCCGAAGGTCAGTATACCGTCATCGGCATCCTGAGTGGTGGAATGCTGGCAGGGGGTGGTCCCTGCAGCTACCATTGTAGCCTATTGGTTACACATCGCGATTGTAGCTGGCAGTGGTTTTACCGGGAACCCTCACCAGAAGTGTCCTTGTGTATGTTCAGACCCCAGGCAGCCACCACCACACATCGGTTGATAAGGCACTCGTATACATGAGATATATATATATATATTTGAGGTATTAAATTATATTTATTTTATATCCATGTATATGTTAACAGTAATGAAATGAATGTGATATATATGTTGCAATACATATTCTGTGAAAACAAGGAGTATGGAGACTTCAGTGATTTATGGTGGTGTGCACTGCAGCTGCTGTTTTGGGTCACTGGGGAAGCTTCTAGAGCTCCCTGGTGGCAGTTGGTCAGATTCCAGCTCTGCCTAAGACAGCTCACTGTATATAAGAGGCTCCCTGGAGGCAGTTAGTCAGTTTTGAGATCCCCAAGTGAGGGGTGAGGAGGAGGCTGCCTGTGCCACTGAATGCAAGAGGGGAATAGCTACAAGCATAGCGGCAGTGGCAGGAGCTTTGGGACATGTATCCAGTGCATGGCTTATCTGCTTGATGCGGGTGGTGACAGCGGCAATGAGGCACCGCGCTGTTCACCTCACCCGGTGGCCATGTGACTAAAGGAGCACCGGTGATCGGGTAGCTGAGCAGAGTAGGAAGCAGTTGCTAATGTCCTGACTGAGGCAGGGCTTCCTGACATAAGCTCAGATGCTGGCAGCAAGAGTACAGACGCCAGCCGTGGCTCCATACAATGTGGCTGTGAGTTTAAGGAAGGAGTCGGGGGAGCACCCTAGCAGGACAGATGTCTATTACAGCCAGGGGAGGAGTGAGTTGTAATTGTGTTAAACCCTAAATATAGCCACACAACAGCATCACAAGTACAGCTATTATACACCTAGTGCTTCCCACAGTCACTGCGCCAGCCCTCAACCAATAGAGGGAGCTAAAAGTCATGGCAGCATTATATTAGAGTTAAATTATAAACTCATCGCCAAAGACTAGCAATTGTCCACCTGGCAGATGAAGTAAAGTACAGGTTGTGTATCCCATATCCAAATATTTAGAAATTTGGAATATTCCGAAATTTAATACACAAAGTTGTTAAAAATATTGTATTAAATGACCTTCAGGCTGTGTGTATAAGGTGTATATGAAACATAAATGAATTGTGTATGTGTACACAAACTTTGTTTAATGCACAAAGTTGTTAAAAATATTGGCAAAAATTACCTTCAGACTGTGTGTATAAGGCGTATATGAAACATAAATGCATTCTGTGCTTAGACTTGGGTACCATCGCCATGATATCTCATTATGGTATGCAATTATTCCAAAATACGGAAAAATACGATATCCAAAATACCTCTTGTCCCAAGCATTTTGGATATGGGATACTCAACCTGTATAGTTGCATTTTAGAGGTGACTTATTTATGGAGTGTCATGAGCATTTATTAAAGTAGGTACTTTGCAAGCTAATGCTCGGACTGTGACATTGACATTTATTTCCATTATTATATATCTGACTATGGTGAGAAGAAACACTGAGGGACTTTTATGTGTCAACTATCCAGTAGAAGGACAATTGAGTACTTTATTCTAATTATTAGAAGAGATATGCAGTATATAATGAACTAACCACAAGATACGAGGTTAAAAATCTGCAGTATAATTGATAGCAAGTGAAGCATACTGTAACATAGTAACATAGTATCTAAGGTTGAAAAAAGACAATTTGTCCATCGAGTTCAACCTATTTGTGGTCTCCTATGCAGGATTATTTTGGTCTAAATTTTGTCTGATGCTGATGTCAGCCATTGCGTTTTAGCCCTCTTTTTATAGTAACTATAGTGCGTGACTATGTCCCATAACCCTGGATATCCTTATCCATTAGGAATTTATCTAACCCATTCTTAAAGGTGTTGACTGAGCCCGCCATTACAACTCCCTCAGGCAGGGAATTCCACACACGTATTGTCCTTACTGTGAAAAAAACCTTTACGCCGCATTGTGCGGAATCTCCTCTCCTCTAACCTAAGCGAGTGTCCATGTGTCCTCTGTGCTGATCTTACCAAAAACAGGTCCCACGCAAGCTCTGTGTATTGTCCGCTTATATATTTGTAGATGTTGATCATGTCCCCTCTTAGTCTCCTCTTTTCCAGTGTAAACATACTAGCCTTGCAAGCCTTTCCTCGTATTCCAGTGTCTCCATGCCCTTAATTAGTTTGGTCGCCCGCCTCTGAACCTTTTCTAGCTCCAGGATATCCTTTTTGTAGTATGGTGCCCAAAATTGTACACAGTATTCAAGATGTGGCCTCACTAGTGATTTATATAAAGGGGGTATAACACTCTCGTTCCTTGCATCAATTCCCCATTTTATGCATGCTAATATCTTATTAGCCGTCTTTGCTGCAATCCTACTTGGGTACTGCTGCTTAGTTTGCTATCTATGAGAACACCTAAGTCCTTTTCCAGTACAGAATCCCCTAATATTACCCCATTTATTATGTAGGTGTTATTTTTGTTCTTGCTACCACCTTACACTTGTCTGTATTGAAGCGCATTCTCAATTTGGCTGCCCATGCTTCTAGTTTAACTAAGTCATTCTGAAGAGACTCGGCATCCTCCTCCGTATTTATAACCTTACACAATTTGGTATCATCTGCAAAAATTGACCCCATGCTCTCTAGACCTGCTGTTAGGTCGTTAATAAAAATGTTGAACAATAGTGGTCCTAGTACAGACCCTTGTGGCACACCACTTAGCACTTCAGTCCAATTTGAAAATGAACCATTAACCACTGTAACTGGATATCTTAGTTTTAAATAACTAGAGACAAGTGTAGCTATTGTTCTGTGATGCCAACTATAGAGCTAAAACAGATATAAGTCACTAGCGTTTCCGTTATACCATAATCTACTGTATAAGTCATTTCCCTAGAGGAGTAAGCATAAGGAGCAAGATTCAGCTTCACAGACCTCAAATTCTGTTTCCCCTAATATTAGCAAATCAAATGGATAGTAGTACAGAAGTATAAACTAATTAACCAACTAAGCCTAGAAGAATAGTAAATTTAACAAATATAATATTCCATTTTCTTTGGTGAGATATGTATATGGACATGTAGGGACATCAATAACCCTAAAGGAAAACCACCAAGGGCCTCAACGTGCAGAAAGGTTATGCCAGGACTCAAAAGGGACTAATAATACCCGGGTATTGTTGAATGGACTGTGTTTTTTAGAATGTTTTTTGTTTTGCATGCATCCACAGTTGTAACGCTAATGCCTAGTGTATTGACTTAAAGTAAGGCAATGCAAATATTACGATTGATCTAACGATAATTACTTTTGGATGTAAAGCTACATTCTGAACCTGTATTAAAATTTACTTACTTACCTGGTGATATGCAGAAATGTTAGATTCCCCTGGAGGATCATGGGAAGGAACCAAGAACACACGTATAATATCTTAATGTATGTGGAGGTATTTTAAATGCTGAAAATTCCATCCATTAATTCACATGTTCTATGATTTTAGTCATCATACAGTTTTGCACAGTTAGTTAAAAGGAGTGCTATATGGAGAAATAGTTTGCAACAACTCTGGGCCTAATTCAGACTTGATCGCTGGGCTGCTAATTTTGCTGTCCTGTGTTCAGAAAGTTGCAACCCAAGGGGAGTATAAATTCGCCCGTGCAAGTGTGAGATTGCATATGTACGCCGTGCTAAAATTGTCCCTCAATCAGCAGACAGCTGCAAATCCGTTCGCACCTCACTCACCATCTAATGTTTTTACCAGTGTGTGCAGTCTGTGCGCAGCCCAGGACTTACTACTGCAGTGCAATGAAAACAGGCTGTTCGGGTCCGGAGCTGACGTCACACACCCTCCCTGAAAATGGTTGGGACTGCCTTCGTTTTACCTGACACACCCAGAAAACGGTCAGTTACCAGCCACAAACGGCCTCTTCATGTCAATCAGCTTGCGAACAGCTATGTGATTTAAATTTTTGCACCAGCCTGTCGCTGTTTGGCGATGTCTGTTATTGTTTGGTGACGCATGTGTGCACTGCGGTGCATCTGCACGCGCAGTCTATGGATGTGTGAAGATGCACAGCAACAATCAGGTCTGAATCAGGCCCGCAATCTGCAATATATTTCAAACTATAGTGGTACAGTATGCTTTCATTTATCTGTGCAGAAAATGCACTGGCTATGGGTTGTTATCCAGTGAGTCTGGATGCAGGGCTAAGTGTTACTTTCATGTTTTGTGTGAAACAAATGATGGGCCAAATTCACTCAGCTGCGAAATTGCAGTAATATACCGCGATTGCCATTTACCAGACCTTCACAGCTTTTGCTGCAAAAATGGGCAATTCGTGGGTGTGCGCGCTCCCGTGATTTGCCTATAAATTATAAATTTGTGAAAATGGGAAATTGTTGCCGGCAGTGAAAAGTGAAAAAATGGTGAATCTGCCTGTACCCCTAGAAAAGCTAGTCTAACATCAGATAACTGTATAGAAGTTTATTATTGGCTATAATAAAAGTATTTCAGGTACTTACTTTAGGTAAATGGCTGTTATATGCATGTTTTTTTTTAAGTGAAAAAATTAAAAAAAGCCAAGTTTTTTCATCAAAATAAGTGCTAAGACTAAATTGGGGGAACATAAAAATGGGCATAAGTATATATGTATATATATATATATATATATATATATATATATATATATGGGTCATTTTACACCACTTTGAAAAAAGTTCCAAAATAAAAACATAAAAAGACTTGTCTCACTCATTAAGCACCCCAATATACCTGTCCCATACCTTGTACCCCAATTTCCATCACTTTGCACATTTTCAACCCAAAAATTACATATCATTATTGTCTAATTAAAAACTTCTAAGTGCCTAATTAGTCATTCAGGGGGTGCCCCAGGGGTTCTGAACCAAATGCCAACAGTTTTAACATAAAATAGGGATTTTTTGCAACTTTTCACCTGCTCAGAGGTGGTGAATTGAAATTTGTTGTAAAATTACAGTGAATCCTTTTTCGTGGTTTTCGCGTTTCAGCCCTGACTACGTTATTACTTAAAACCACTACTTGTTTTGGTTACCTATGAAAATCGACCTTTCACCTTCAAACCCTAGTTTAGACTGTAGTAGGCAAAAAATCCTACAATATAAAGCACTGTCCAGGTAAATAAGGGAAGACACACTTTCTGACCCCATAAGTGCTAATAGCACAATATAATAACTATACATTCTTTCAGTAAAATGTTCATTCATAGAAACATAGAAACATAGAATTTGACGGCAGATAAGAACCACTTGGCCCATCTAGTCTGCCCCTTTTTTTTTATTCCTTTATTCCTTTATTCCTTTTCTTACATTTTTCCAATAAGGTAATTTTCACTTCAACTACAAAAATAATATTAATCATGTACCTGTTTCAGGACAGAATCCATAGGTCTTATCCTGGTCATAGTCGTCTGTGGTTGCGCACCACCGGTAGCCATCTGTTCTTCCCTCAGTTGTACAGCTGTCGTAGGAGCTGCCTTGAAATTTAAATGGGAACTTGCAAGGTTTTCCGTCTGCGTTTCCAGCTAATGTGAAGAGCACTGGAGAGGCAAAAGGTTTTGCAAGTGATTTTTTGACATAGCATCATTCAGAGTAATTTTCAAACTATTTTAAATAAATCAATGAATAGTTGTAGAAGAGATTAAATTTTAATTAATTATATAAATGCTACTGCCTTTCAGTAAGCTACAATTGCAATTAGGTCTGGGCTGCAATGGCAATATGTCCTCTTTGAGACTGACTACAATTCTGGCATTCAATGATCAGCAAGCAGCATGTCCCCAATGAGTGTTATTAGTCAGGTTAAGTGCAGCCAATCTGAATCAGAAATTATCATATATGCTGTCTCTTAATTTCAGGGACTGTCCCAAGTTTCAAAGTTTTTCCTCTGGACAACCTTGGCCCTTGAAGTGTCCGTATTTTTCAACATTGGCCAACAGTTACAATTCCTCTGAGTCTGAATACTGGAGATAATTTTAGCCAACTATTCATAGGTGCACACCTGCCATACAAAGTTATTCACTAAAAAAGTGGTAGATCAATTTATCAAAAACCCCAGCCGAGATGGCCCATTGGATAAGATGCTGTCTTAGATGATAGCATTTGCTATCACTATTCTACCAGGTTTCTTACTGGACCTTGCTACCAGGCCTAGAAGTATCATTACAATGAGGAAGTGGAAAAGTGTTTACAATCTACCAAGGAGAAGCTATAAGATTCCTCTGGCCAGACTTTCCTAATAGGGCAGTGACTCCCAAACTGCGTGCCTAGCCACCCTGGGGTGCCGCGAGTCTCTTGTAGTGGTGCATCAGGTTTGTGGTCTAGGACCAAATCAAATTATTTATGGTCAAAGTTATAGGCAAAACCGGTGCTAGTGGCTGCCAATCAATAAAACGTGGACAAGCAGGAGCACAACTTTACACTATCACAACTGAACCTAAGGACGATAGGTACACACAATTTACTCAAATTATTATTATTATTTTTTTCAAATTTATCAATAAAAAACTTTTAGACTAGGGGTTCTGTGAAAAAAATGTTGATACTCTAGGGTGTCGAGATTCAAGAAAGTTTGGCAACCATAGGCATAGGGAAAACTGACTAACATCATTTGAAGATGTCATCTGCTATCGGAGGCTGGTTCAGAATGGCTAAGCTTTTCAGAGATTGTTAAATAGTCTCATAATGCCATCCCTATGGAGAACTATGGGGATGGCGGTAGTTAGTGAAACTAAGCGTCTACTACTTTAGTAGACGCTAGACATATCTCTCGTGTTATTGCACTGATAAATAGCAAAGTTACTTACATTTGTTAAAATCCTGCAAAAACTGACATTTTCACACAATTTATGGCTTAACATAGTTTAATGAACAGGCCTGTTATTCTCTAAGTTTTGTAAGATAATATTTAATGGACAAATAAAAATAAAATTACATTATATAGTCAGCCTATATGTCACAGTTTAGAAAATAAAAGCCAACATCTGGATGCTATGTTTTAGTTGCTGTAAATTTGGTTGTTACGATAGGTGACCTGTAGAACAGTTCTCATTAATGTTCACCAACGTCTCATTAATGTTCACCAACGTCTTTAAAATAAGAAACATCTGCTAATATTTTTGGGATAAAGTCTAAATACTAAAACATGATTGTGACGCTATTCTTACTGAAGGTAAAAAACATAATAATATGTAAATGAATACAGTTATATTTACTGAATGTCTATTTTGTATTCAGACAAATCACAGATTTATGTATTGCCACACTGTCTGCATCCTTTTCATCATGTGATTTTAACCAGAGAGTATTTTTACTGCTGATACCACGTCCGGAGAATTTTGTTCCAGAAAGTACTTGGATTAGTTAGAAACAAAGAGTGTTTTTGACTCATGCTGGATGTCCTGTAACTACATAAGACTATAGCAAACCTTGGACAGAACAGGATCGGTTAATCAGAAGCATGTGTCCCAGCTGCCTGCTAAAAAATCACAGAGAACTGCTTGAAAAGATCAAAAAGTGTTCTTAGATCAAAATAGACAACTCAAGAAAATTGCCTCTTACAGCCATATAACCCATTATCTTTATTATACCCTTGTCTGTAATAACTAACAGCAAAAAGCTGACATTGGTACATTGCATTATTTTGTGTATTGGCACAGCATTTTGGCAGCAATACAATAGACCCTATCAATGTTCATTGCGGTGTTACTAAGTAAACTAACAGATCTACACATTTAAACAATCTCTGCTGGAAGAATGTGTTTTCCTTACCAGCATGTCCTCCTCCGCTGTTTTTCCTACACAAACCCAAAGGATATGGGATAAACATTGCTCCATCCTAACTTCTATTTTTACTCTCCAAGTAGAATTATTTTCTATGACCTTGATTCATTTCCTACACTATTTAATGCACTATAAATAAGTGATAATCCTGATTCTGGATATGGCCAGACGTTTTGTGGCCAGATGTTTTCTGGGCTATCTGAAGCTTTAAATGGCACAATGTGACTCTATGGCAATTATAGGTACAGTAAGCTGATAAACATCAGGGTTTCCTTTTAGATATCAAAAGAGCTGCGCATTACACTTAATCTCATTAATAAATTGAATAAAAACATTTAAATACACCTATGACCTATCAACAGGTATTTTTTAAGCAAACATTCTAAGCGTTAAACAAGCAAATATGAAACAAAGCAGATATGAATTGGGACTGTAATGGAAGGTTTGGAGGGCCGACTTGTTAAATATAGAAGCACAGAATTTGACGGCAGATAAGAACGAGTGTGGATTACCAGATATACACTGAAAAGGTCTACAGTCAATAGGTCTACCACTAATGGCAGACATGCATTAAGTTGACATGGTCAAAAGGTCGACAGGGTCAAAAGGTTGACATAGAATAGGTAGACAGTAGGAAAGGTCGACAGGGTCAAAGGTCGACACACAAAAAGGTAGACACAATTAAAAAAAAATTGGGGTGTTTTGTCACTTTTCTGCCACAAACATCATTAGTGTACTGCATCCCCTCACTTCAGGCAACTATTTACATTCGTAGTCCACGTGGATGGTAAAGTTCGAAAAAGTTTAAAAAAGGGGGCGGGGTGAAGGTGGAACAATATAAAGAAGGCGATCTGGCGGACGCGATGGCCGCGATGGCCGCGATCGCCTAACTTTACAATGCTGAGATTACTGGCATTATACAGCAGGGATGTGGCTACGATGACGCAATTCACCCGGAATTGCGCCATCGGTGCCTGGACTGCCATTTTACTAGCTAAGTGGGAGGGCGATGCATCACCATCTCATATCGTGACATATTTGATGATATTTTAATTTAAGGTTCTAGGGCTAAATGTAATAGCCTGCGAGAAGCTGAAGGTGTGGGACTTTGTGTGAGAATGCCTGTATTTTTAAAGCAGCAATCATTTACAAGGCAAAAATAGGTTGGTTTTGCATTGTAAATGATTGCCACTTTAAAAATACATTTAGCCCCTAGTCTTACGATGTACAGTACAATTTACATGTCATGTATTTTGTTTATTTAAAACAGGGCCCATATAGTTAACTAAGGGCAGTCACAATTAGCCATGAAAAGATACCTGCTTATCTGTTACCTACTTGGCTGTTGTATAGCAAACTGAAGACAAATTCCTAGAGCAATATTTACTAATATTCGTGTTTTGTCTGTTTTGAAGGGTGTTTGAACTCGAATGGTATCGGGTGCATTTTACTGCAACTTTTTGAATCCTGATATGGTCATTCACTAAGCTGCCGAGTTTTGCACAATCGTTTTTTCCGATGTCGATGTGATTCGTAATATCAGGCAGTGTTTTACGGGAGTGATGAGTAAAAACTGCCTGAAAAAACACAAGGAAACCCGTCCGGATCTGTGAGATCCGTGCAGGGCTTCATTGTGTACCTTAAAAAGGTCATTAAAGTCTATAAAATTCAGAAAAAAATTGCGTGGGGTCCCCCCTCCTAATCATAACCAGCCTCGGGCTCTTTGAGCCGGTCCTGGTTGAAAAAATATGGGGGGGAAAATGACAGGGGTTCCCCCATATTTAATCAACCAGCACCGGGCTCTGCGCCTGGTCCTGGTTCCAAAAATACGGGGGACAAAAAGCGTAGGGGTCCCCCGTATTTCTGAAACCAGCACCGGGCTCCACTAGCTGGGGAGATAATGCCACAGCCGGGGGACACTTTGATATCGGTCCCTGCTGCCGTGCCATTAAAACCCCAACTAGTCACCCCTGGCCGGGGTACCCTGGAGGAGTGGGGACCCCTTCAATCAAGGGGTCCCCCCCTCCAACCACCCAAGGGCCAGGGGTAAAGCCCGAGGCTGTCACCCCCATCCAAGGTCGGCGGATGGGGGGCTGATAGCCTTTATGTTAAAATGTGAATATTGTTTTTAGTAGCAGTACTACAAGTCCCAGCAAGCCTCCCCCGCAAGCTGGTACTTGGAGAACCACAAGTACCAGCATGCGGTGGAAAACCGGGCCCGCTGGTACCTGTAGTACTACTACTAAAAAAATACCCCCAAAAAAACAGGACACACACACTTTGAAAGTATAAGTTTATTACATTAATGCACACCTACATACATACATACTTACCTATGTTCACACGAGGGTCGGTCCTCTTCTCCATGTAGAATCCATGGGGTACCTGTGGAAAAAATTATACTCACAAAATCCAGTGTAGATCGGTCCTCTTCTGTTCTTTGTAAAATCCACGTACTTTGCAAAATAAAAAAACGGACACCCGACCACGCACTGAAAGGGGCCCCATGTTTTCACATGGGACCCCTTTCCCCGAATGCCAGGACCCCCCCCTGACTCCTGTCTAAGGGGGTTCCTTCAGCCAATCAGGGAGCGCCACGTCGTGGCACCCTCCTGATTGGCTGTGTGCTCCTCTAGTGTCTGTGAGGCAGCACACGGCAGTGATACAATGTAGCGCCTATGCGCTCCATTGTAACCGCCAAGCTCCCACCATTGGCTACAATGGGGCCCCTTTCAGTGCGTGGTCGGGTGGTTTTAGTAGTAGTACTACAGGTACCAGCGGGCCCGGTTTTCCACCGCATGCTGGTACTTGTGGTTCTCCAAGTACCAGCTTGCGGGGGAGGCTTGCTGGGTTTTAATGGCACGGCCGCAGGGACCGATATCAAAGTGTCCCCTGGCTGTGGCATTATCTCCCCAGCTAGTGGAGCCCGGTGCTGGTTTCAGAAATACAGGGGACCCCTACGCTTTTTGTCCCCTGTATTTTTGGAACCAGGACCAGGCGCAGAGCCCGGTGCTGGTTGATTAAATATGGGGGAACCCCTGTCATTTATTTCCCCATATTTTTTCAACCAGGACCGGCTCAAAGAGCCCGAGGCTGGTTATGATTAGGAGGGGGACCCCACGCAATTTTTTTCCATGATTTTAAACTAAACAGACCCTTTCCCATAGATAACCATGCACAGATCTCACTGATCCGTGCATGGGCCCTCATTCCGAGTTGATCGGTCGCAAGGCGAATTTAGCAGAGTTACACACGCTAAGCCGCCGCCTACTGGGAGTGAATCTTAGCTTCTTAAAATTGCGACCGATGTATTCGCAATATTGCGATTACTAACTACTTAGCAGTTTCAGAGTAGCTTCAGACTTACTCTGCCTGTGCGATCATTTCAGTGCTTGTCGTTCCTGGTTGACGTCACAAACACACCCAGCGTTCGCCCAGGCACTCCCACCGTTTCCCCGGCCACTCCTGCGTTTTTTCCGGAAACGGTAGCGTTTTCAGCCACACGCCCCTGAAACGCCGTGTTTCCGCCCAGTAACACCCATTTCCTGTCAATCACATTACGATCGCCGGAGCGAAGAAAAAGCCGTGAGTAAAATTACTTTCTTCATAGTAAAGTTACTTGGCGCAGTCGCAGTGCGAACATTGCGCATGCGTACTAAGCGGATTTTCACTGCGATGCGATGAAAAATACCGAGCGAACAACTCGGAATGAGGGCCATGGTTATCCAAACTCGACTGGAAAAAGCAGGTCTATTTTTTTGCTGCTTTTTTTAACGATTCGAAAAAAAAACAGACCCGCACTTGAGCACTCAGAAACTAACACCCAAATACGAATGAATAGTGAATGGCCGTATTCTATGAAATAACAGCCGCGTTTGACCGATGGTCTATTCATTCGTATTTCGGAAGGCTGTCATTCAAACCATTACGAATAGACCAGACACTGCCGAGATTGGTGCTTAGTAAATTCCCGGATTGGGACTTAGAAAAAAAAACACAAATCGGCCAAACTCGAATTTTTAGTAAATACTGGCCCTAGTATACGCAAATATACCTGTCCAATAAAGCTGATTCTGATACCTCCAAATGAATCTATAGATATGACCTAAATACTATAACATTTTATATACCAGAGTACTGCAAGTGCTGTGAATTCTCCAGGCTTTAAACTATGAACGTCTCTGCAGTATTTCTTCCCTTGCAAATTAGTGTTTCTTTTCATTGATGTCAGTCATGAGAAATCTATTTTTGGTTATAAGAATCTGTAATTTGGTCCTGCTTACATTCATGAGGGCAAAAGCCATATTTGCCATCTGCATCGAAGTTGTATGTAGTGGAACACCAGAGGAAGCCATCGGACCGTCCAGCATCAGTGCAGCTAGTGTATTCTTTGTCATTGAAGAGGAAAGGAAACTTGCAGAACTCGCCATCAGCATTTCCGTACTTCACTTTCACAACTGGAGTGGATAATAAGAGGCAGTTAGCGGCACTGCTCAAGTGACAGCAAATAAATTACAATATATTACTTTATATTTTTCATTTTGCTACAATTGTTTGTATGATGTTTAAGAGAAAACCTGGGAGTAGCTATAAGCTGGCGGCAGACAGGCTACAGGGCTACAACAGTAAAGGTGCTGCACTAACTCTGGACAGGGCCAGTGTGTTAGGTGATATAATACGCCTGTCTCCTCTAATTCTACATAAATAACATGTTTTGATAAGATTCACGGTAATCTATCCTATGTTTGTGTGAAAGAATCAGTGCTAACAGTAGTACATTATGGCTATATGTCATAATGTTACAATTGAAATAGCTATAATATACTCAAATGTCAGTCATGCGCAGTGAGCGATGGAGCACTTGCCACAAGCAAGCCCCTTTCCTGCTAATGTTTCCAACTGCTACAACTGGACCAGTAACATAGAGATGTCCATGGCAGGGAGATGAGATGATGTGGCTGGTGGAAGGATGTACTATCGGGAAATGCAGTCAAAATCCGAAACCGGAAATGTAACTGCTTCTCCCATATGTACAAAGCTCCAGTAAGCAAAACTTTCCCACAGCTTGTGCCCAGTAGACAATGTCATCTATCAATGTCATTGCTGAATAGAAGCCTATGGGCTACTTTTTGCATTATTTCCCAATGTTCCCCATGGCTCGTGTATGCGCTGGCCGACAGCCATGCATACGCAGAAGGACTCCTGGAACATAAAACTGGAAGTCCTCATATTGCAAAGGACAGCACTTATTGGAAGAGTTGACCTCTGCAATTGTAATAGCAATGGTACATGCATACCAGCATTATTTATGCTGCTATGCATGCAGTAAGTGCTAGGATGTATCACACTCAAAGTGCAATGCTTGCTAGATTCCGCCCAGGGTGTTGTACTGTAAGTGCAGCACAGAGCAGGGAGGGAGAGAAAGACAGATAGACCCAGAGACTGGTAGGGACATGCAATATGAATGAAAAGCTTGTCTAGTCACAATTTATTCACATTACTTTTATTTATTTATCTTCATACTGTATATGTACCAGTATAACAAATATATTAGATAAAACATTTTTTTTAATGATACCACATGATAAAACTGGGTATATCTTGTAAAAACATACCAAATACTTATATCAAGCATATCACTACTAACTAGTGGTTATACCAAAGGTGTATTAAATATACAACATTAAGTAACTACTATTGTAGTTGTTCAATGCACTTAAACATACATCATCTGCTGACACACAGTACCTACTCATTTCAATTGAAATGAATAGAAATGGTTATAGCAAGCTGTCACTCGAACTTATTGCTGAAGCAAATGAGCTATAAGACGCATCTCAATTTGGGGGGGGGGGGGGTAGAGAGTGTATCAAACCTTCTTCTGTGCAGTGGAGAAGTGACCCATAGCAATCAATCAGTTTCTGTCTTTCATTTTATAGCACGTACAGTACATACTGCACTTAATAAATGCCAGCAAGATAAATAAATGACACCCTCCCCGTGTTCAATATGTAACCTTAATACACTGGTCTTTGGAACTGAAGATTATAATGGCTTTTTCATAAAAACTGAAAAATGTGACTGGAGAATGATTTGGAGGACTTATTCTGTAAGACTGGCATTCAGCATATTCTTTAAATTGGCCTTAGATCCCTATAATGATGCTATGAAAGATAAACCCACATAGTCATCTTCACTGGACCACTACCTACTGAACTATGATTTCCTACTAAAAGGAATTACATTACCTTGACCTTCTCCTAAAGTCCAAAGCTCATCATCATCAAAATGGGAATCTCCACCAACACCTGACCCTGGTGCAAACGCGTGAGCTAATAGTCCATCTTTCCCATCAAATGGATAGCCATCTCCGTGTTCTGCAAAATACATATTATTTTTACAGACGTTATAACAGCCAAATGTTATAATTGGGCTGATTAAGTTACCTCTTCCTCATATAACTGTACACAAGGGGCTTAATTCATATCTTAATTCACAGGAG
Source organism: Pseudophryne corroboree (assembly GCF_028390025.1). Classification (NCBI taxonomy): domain Eukaryota; kingdom Metazoa; phylum Chordata; class Amphibia; order Anura; family Myobatrachidae; genus Pseudophryne; species Pseudophryne corroboree. Next base: position 225,389,028 of record NC_086454.1, on the reverse strand, counting down.
TCACAGAACCACAAACATTGTATTTATACGCAAACCATCTGGACTGTGTACAAATATGAACTAGGCACAATGTCACAAACATTTAGCATGAAAAAAAGTGTAATTACCCCAGCGGCCAAAGTTAATCATGATATCAGCTTCTCCATCCATTATGCGATTGAACTTTAGCGGTGTGACATCACTCCAGACTTGAAATGCCCGAGCAAAAGCATCATCCACAGTTTCAGAATCCAGATCTGTAGTGTACCCTAAGATCCTAGAGAAAACTATTACATGTTTAATGGATAGAATGGAACCTGTAAAGCGTTTAATATTCCAGCATATAGATAATGTCTACAGAGGTCAGGACAGGTCATCTCTTCACCTGTATGTGATCTGGTTCTTTTCCCATTTGGGTTTCCTTGGGAAGAACTGATAGTTGGACACATCTGGGTTACCACATCTTGGCTTTCTCATTGTCTCAATTGTCTTTTGATCCATCTCCCCCGTTTCAGGAATATGAAAGAATTGCTGCATTTTCTTTAGTGTATCTTTCAGTACCATCAGACACGTGTCTTTAGGGCAGCCATAGTACTTCAGTAGGTATTGCTGCAAGGTAAACATTGTGATCATGTAGCACCATAATCACGCTCCTGAGCTCAGCGCAATCTACAATACAACGTGCAAAATAAATGCTTTCCCTTTGTGGTAATCATTGTGAATAAACTGCATGCCCATTTTAACTAGCTGTTTTTATTTCATTGATAAATATATGTTTTTACTATAAAAGAGGTTATAGAAAATTAGAGTGGAAAATGGGTATATGCGTGGTGACTTGCACCCAAGGTACAATGGTGTAGGATCATATGTTGTAGTCAGGAAAACACAGGGACTCATCATTTAAGCTCCTATGGACAGTGGATAGAAAGGGGGGTAAAATTCTAGTGCATAGAGATCCTCCAATTCACAGTCTCTGATGTGTCTTGTAATATCAATGTTCTCAGTGGGTAAAATCTAAGTAGAAACCTAATATAGAAAAAAGTAAATGTAGTGTAGACCAGTGTTTCCCAAACCTGATCCCGATGGACCACTTACAGTCCAGGTATTAAGATATACATGCAGGAGCACAGGTGGCTTCATTTTTTCCTCAGTCAGTTTGATTTACTCATCTGTGCTGAAACTGTTTCATAATGTTAGGGCGTGGGCCATGAGGACTAGGTTTGTACAATGTTGTATAAAGTATGGCATTACAGCTGTTATCATGCAAGTAACAGCACTCACCTCAATCAAGGATTATGTACACTCTAAACAATCTCATGTCACTGTCCATTGGTGAAAGGAATCACATGGGGTGCGCCTGTAGTAAAGTGGCAGGATTGGAGCATTTAAATACTCCAGTGCTAAATTCTTAGATTTTCATCTACAAACAGTATTTTCTTAAGTTTGAATCTCAGGGCCACATTAACAATGGGGCAGATATGACTACAGCCCCAGGCCTCCACATAAAAATAGAACCTTCATTATGACAGCATGATGATGATCAGCTGCACAACTGGCCATATGGTTGTACAGAAATCATAGGTATTAAAACTGTATTTCTGCAGTATTTCCCCACAAAATTATACAATTTTTCTACTTTTAAGTATTTATGGAGACATTGTGGCGGATAGTGTAAATGGCCACGTTGCACTGACCACGCTCTTCCAACGCCGGTCACATCCCCTCTACATCTCAAATAGGCCCTTGATCAGTTTCAACCCTTGTCCCATGTGACCCTTAATCTGGCCCTGTTGAATATAAAGTCTACATTTGGCTTAAACCCTCTATTCAGCAAATGAAACCTCATCCAGCAGATCGCCAATTAAGAAATGGTGGCAGCCAGTAAGTGACAGGTGCAGGTCAGAATGCATTCTCAGATGGAAAGTATTAGGCTCACTCAGCTGTAATATGATGTATTAATGCTAGAAAGTCTGAGATCCAGTAGGGAGCATACAAAGAGGCATCTGTGATACAGTTGTGATTTGCAGTGAGTGTTAGGATGTGTAGCCAGGCTAGGTGCAGTCAGAGAACAGTATATTAGAAGCATAGATACTTGCACTCACTGACATCCAGAGTAGCGTGTGAGTACAAGTGAGGTAAGCTAAAAATAGCTAAATGGCAGAGAACCCCCAAAGTGAGGTGAGAGCAGGGCAAGTGTAGATATCCTGGTAGCGTAGTGCTTGGGAAGTGAAAGGCAGAATGACAATCTCAGTCAGTATCAGCTCTGGGGATTCATTATGAAATGTACTGAAACCGTAATTTATGCAACTAAGAACTGTAATAAGTGATCATCAGAGAGATGGTCTGGGGCCCACTAACTGCACTGCGCTAGCAGCCTGTGTCAGCCCACAGATAACTCTTTATTATGAAGCCAGTAGGTGCATGGGCACTCCCTGCATCCTGAGGACAAGAGAACTGAACTAGGCTTGGGTGATGAATAAAGGACCCTCCAAAGGTAGGCACCTGGGAAGGGATGTATGTACCCACACCAATCCATATATACATTGGGGAATTCTCCTGGAAGAAGGAGCATCTGAAATCCAGTATTTAAAGTACAAAAATATGAATCAATAGTATAGAACAAATAAAATGTCAGAAAAGACACACTTGCATAAATGGAAGATCAAACCACCAAAGATTTCCCAGTTGCTCCTTCATGTTTGAGGAAGAAAAACACTCAACTATAACACTTCTACAAGGAGAACAGGCTCCTACAGCTTCTTACTAAGCAGGGAATGCTGCCATATACTGTACAACCTCGGTACCCTTGTTTAAAAATCCAATTTTTGCATTTTGGCATACCAGAAGGTACATAAGTGCTCCTAGCTCATATACATCAACTGCGCAAAATAAATCATATGATATATTAGGTACAATGTACGGTAAGCCAATTTAAGCAGGCTCATTATTACTTAGGATACACTTTACAAAAATATTTAATGTATACTTTATTTTTACTTTTATGCATTTCACATTCCTAAATTACATGGAAACCATGACTTACTAATAATTTAGTAACTCATGATTTCCACGTCATTTATGAACCAGGGAGAAAAGGCACAGAAAGTTGGGTCTAGTTCCAATTATAATTAGATTCTTTCAAACAAATTCTTCTGTGAAATCATAATATAATGACTATGCACTGCATCCATAGAGTATATGGACAATCTTTTCCCAATCAAACTGTTGTGTTGATAAGCAGCAGCCAAATATAGTTTATCTAGAATGCAATGGCAACAACTGCTATACTGTATGATCCCTTTACAACACATTGTAAACAAATAAAATAATCTACAATGTTTTCTAACTTTACATTGGCGATACACTACTTTACATTGGCGATACACTACTTTTTGTGCTGAACATTGAATTCTATTTTATTGCAACACTAAATGTACATTCTATTGTCCTGGCATGGAATGTCAGACTCTCTTAGAGCGTCTAAACATTTACATTGACATATGCTTTCAATTAAAGGGAACAAACAAAATCCAGACTTACAGTGACCAACTCTTTATCTGTTTTGGGCGAGGTGTCCCCTGGAAACTTTATAATAGGAGAAGGTGCAGCCGTACTCTGATCAAACTGGACAATGAATAGGAAGTACAAGGCACAGAGATGAATTACATGAAGGGTCTTCATATTGTTTAACCAGTGCCACGTCCTTAGTTATTGGAGAGCTTTCCGAAGCTTGGGGTGCATCTAATACAGAAGATACGTATCCACTCCCTGTAGCTGCTGAGCTTGTTGGTCAGGCTTCAGTTCCTTTGTATGGAGCGTGATCCAGATGTAGCGTACATTCTGCAGCTAACACAGAGGAAATGTGGAAACATGAGAGGAGGGGGAGGCCAGATGTGGTTGGCAGGATGTCCTTAACCCTGGCAGCACCAGGACGAAGCACATTCGCTGCTGTACTGAAAGACGTTCTTTGTAGACGGAGCTTCTGTGTGATCCCAGTCTCCTGCAACACTGAGCTCTAGTACAGCATGCATATATTACAGTCTAACATTGCCAATTGAGCAAATGTATGAAAAGGGCTGTACGTTTTAGCTGGAATAATACAACACTGATGCCAAAATGGAACGTCGAAGCTGTAAAGTCGTCCTGTTACCGTGACGTACAGTATAGTAGTATATATTTGGCATACCTTGTTCATTTATGCCTTCATTCCATCTTGTGCCATTTCTTTTAGTATGCCTTTTCCTAAGGCCAGTTACATAGTAGTTAGTATTCAAGTGTTCTCTACACAAAACAGGACCCTTACTTGTAAACTGAAATAAAAATGGAACATTTGTTTCTATAATGTTATAGGGGGTATACCAAAAGACCATCACTTTTTTATGGAAACATAATAATAATAATAATAATAATAATAATAATAATAATAAAATGTGCACAAAGTATATTCGTAAAGGGTTTATCTGCAAAATGGAAAGGGTCCACTACCCGGGAATCCTCCTTACCAATATAGAGCCACTTTGGATATCACCAGACTGGGGGTGGGATGTACTAAAGCCAAAAATATAGTATGAACTCAGAAAATCCCATTTTTTTTTAGTTTTTACTGCTTTCCCATATGTACAAGACTCCGGAATGCATCGACTGGCGCTGGCAGATAACACCATCTGTAGTTGGTTTTACCCAGTGGAAGCCTATGGGCGGGAAGGATCACTGACAATCACTCCCACCCCGCTAGACATCCTGTTCCGTCGGCTGCCATCTGGCAGACGGTACAGCTTGAGGCTGGCGAGAACTGCTAGACACAGGAACAGTTTCTTCCCCCCAAGCCACTATCTTGGTTAACTCGACAATTGACTAGCCCATTTCATGTCATACATGGGCCGGGTGTACTAAGCGGAAAATGCGGTAAACTCCCTGTTTACCGCATTTTCCTGATGTACTAACCCCCGGCCAGCAGGTCAGCGCCGCGGTGGGGTACGCCAGCTTTAGCTGGCGATAGTCCATAGAAGCCTATGGGCTTCTCTCCGTGACGCTGTGTGAGGGATCCGATCGGATCCCTCCCAGCATGCCCTGCGGCCGCCCCCGTCACCCCGCGCATGCACAGACTGACTCCCGGGCCGAATCCCGGAAGTCAGGCTGCCGCTGCGCATCGCGGAGGTCAGCTCTTATCGGAAGAGCTGTCCTCCGCAATGCTGATCGCATTATATGCGATCAGCATCGTGGCGCAGGGCGGCGATGGGCTGCGATGTACATTAGTACATCCCGCCCACATGTAACATGTACTCAAGTATCCGTCATGCTTCTCTTCCCTATGTTATGTCATGTGCTGTGGTCATCGGAAACAAATTCCTTGTGTATTATGTACTGATATACTTGGCAATAAACTGATTCTGATTCTTTCGACAGTCTGCCTTGAGAAGGTTCCAATCGTATCCCACCAGCACCCACTGTGGCCGCCACGTCACTCTGTGCATGCATCCTAAACCCGGAAAGGACATCTATTATTGGGAGAGCTGTCCTTCGCGATACTGACCGCATTTCCAAGTACATACGTGGTAAATGTGTAAGTGGCGGAATGTACCACATCGCGGATGCAGTGTTTAGTATATCCTGCCCTGGGAGACATATACCACTACGTGTTGAGAAACCGGTCTAAGCAGTGTACCATAGTTTTCTTTAAAATTTGCATCTTATCTGCATCACAGAAGTAGCAAGTCACCACTCTAGTTAGGAGGGTATTTATCAAAGCAGGAGGGGGTTGGGTGGGGGGGCAAGAAATAATTTCATTTTGGTGCACCTAAATCCATGAATGTCACCCCCAAGGGTCACCTGGCCTTACCTGTCAAACCACCTACCTGATTACAGAGATATCTATTTAGCTACAGATGCAGCTGCCATCAGCTTACCCATGAACAGGTTGCAGGTGAGGCTGCATCGCAATTGCAACTAGTTGCATCGGCATGCGACTCATTCACGGGAGCATACACAGCCATGCAATCATATGGATCACGGTTGCGTACATGGTGCAGACTTTAAAGGGTATATTTTCAGCTGAACCCAGTTGGAAATGGGGGAGATCAGGGGGTGCTGGGATGGAAGGGGATGTGAGGACAAAGGGGAGATGACAAAGGTGGGAGGGTGAAGAAGTGAGGAGCATATATAGTGGGAGGGGAGAAGGGCGCAGGACTGGTCCCAGAGGAAGGACCAGCCCACAGTAACTATCCATACACTGTAGGACCTGGAGCTAGGTGCACAGCAGCTGCGTGTATAAACGCAGCTGCTGTGCTAAAATATGCTAATGCTACAGGAAGCATCTTGTGTAAATAGACACCTCCTGCATGCTCATGTGATCTGCTGCTGCGTCTGAAGAAATGAAAATCAGCATCTGAGTAACCATCAGGTTACTCCGGATGGCCGGGCAGTTCAGTCTTTCAGGGCCAGTAAATCTGAGATGGAAGATGCAAGCCTCAGCACACCCAGAAAATGAGGAAGACAAATGCCCCCTCCCTGCCCCCAAACGGTGGCTGCAGCTAAGGGGGCACCGCTTGCAACTGCGCAGGAACCGTTCTGCACATGCGCAGAACTCCCACCATAATAGTTGTATGCAAACTATCGGGTTTGCATACAAATATGAAACAGGCACTCAGTTGCACACAGGTGTACAAATGTCTCACATCAAATTAAGGAGTGCAATCTAGCAACTTATAGGCCCTACACACTTGGCGATATTCTGAAAGATATGAACGATCTCGTTCATAAATGAACGAGAACTCGTTCATATCTTTCAGTGTGGAGACTTAAGCGATGAACGATGCGCGGCCCCGCGCTCGTTCATCGCTGGTCTCCCGTCGGCTGTGCATGCAGGCCAATATGGACGATCTCGTCCATATTTGCCTGCACTTCAATGCAGCCGGGTGACGTGGGGAGTGAAGAAACTTCACTCCCCCCGTCACTGCCCCCCCGCCGCCGGGTTGCTCGTCGGCCGTATCGGCCGTCGGGCACCTCGGCGGCACATCGCCAAGTGAGTAGGGCCCTATAGTTTTGTCATTCCCAGTTGTTTATGCAAGTAAAGGCCCATACACACTTGACGATGCACACATCGTTAACGACTTCCCTTGAACAGCTGAGCAAACAACATGAGCATACACACTACAGGCCCATACACACTTGACGATGCACACATCGTTAACGACCGTCGTTAACGACTTCCCTTGAACTTCCCTTGAACAGCTGAGCAAACGACATGAGCATACAAACTACCAACGACCAAAGACGAAAGACCAAAGACGAAAGACCAAACATGAAAGACCAAAGACCATTCATCGTTGAAGCATCCAAGCTGAACAGTTTATTAAAATAATGAGCTGGGAACAGGGCTGGTGAACAGTGGCTTGGTCGTTGGTCTTTCACACCATACACATTCAACGACGTCTCTAGTCAGTAACGACCATAGTGGAAATTGAGCATACATGCTCCACAGATAAGCGAGGGTCGTTAACGTCCCGCGGGGCCGCGCATCGGTGGTCGTCGGATGCATACACACTTGACGATATAATGAGCGACGTCGTTGATGAGGGCTGAAATGAACGACGTCGTTCATTTTATCGTCAAGTGTGTATGGGCCTACCAACGACCAAAGACCAAAGACCAAAGACCATTCATCGTTGAAGCATCCAAGCTGAACAGTTTATTAAAATAATGAGCTGGGAACAGGGCTGGTGAACAGTGGCTTGGTCGTTGGTCGTTGGTCTTTCACACCATACACATTCAACGACGTCTCTGGTCGGTAACGACCATAGTGGAAATTGAGCATACATGCTCCACAGATAAGCGAGGGTCGTTAACGTCCCGCGGGGCCGCGCATCGGTGGTCGTCTGATGCATACACACTTGACGATATAATGAGCGACGTCGTTGATGAGGGCTGAAATGAACGACGTCGTTCATTTTATCGTCAAGTGTGTATGGGCCTTAAGACTGTAGTTTGTTTTTGTTTTTTTAAAAGGGGCCCTTGTTTGTTAATATTTGAAGGGCACCAGTAAATACAAATACATTTATAAGGAGGCAACATTTTGTTTATAATTACTCTGGTACCCAGTGTCCAGGAGTACAACTATTAACCATTGGGTCAGTTATCACCAAGTGGGGAAGGCACACATTCGTTTGGGGCTATTAGAAAAGGGGAAGGGAAGGGGTACACTTTTCTTTTTACATTTTATAATTTTTACTACAATATAGCAAGAGTAAGTTTCAACCACTTATATTGGGCCGGGTTGTAATGTAGCCCGAGTTCGGCACCGTGCTGGATGCTGGCGGAACTGTCATTTATTTATTTATTTTAAAAAAGCAATCACATGCAAGGCAAAATTATGCGTTGTACGTGATTGCCCCTTTAAAACAACATCTGAGTTCAGCTAGCATCCCGCACGGACGCAGAACTCGAACTTCATTGCATCCCGCCCATTGTTGTGGTGCTTTTTTTAATTCAGCATGTTTGCAACATTTATTACATCTGGTGACTTGTATTTCCAGGATCAGTATGAATTGCCGATGGACGGGATGCCGGCGGTTAGAATCCCGACAATGGCATCCCATCTATCAGAATGCTGACAGCCCCCCAGTAAGCCCCCTAACCCTCCTCTTCCCGTTACCCTAACCTCCATTGTGAGTGCCTAACCCTAACCATCCCTGGTGGTGCCTAACCCTCCCCGCTTGTTGCCTAAGCCTCCCTTCCCCGCTGCTTAAACCTAACCCTCCCTGCTTGTTGCCCAACCCTAACCTCACCTCTGTGTGCCTCTAACCCTCCCTCCCTGGTCCCTAACCCTAACCTTCCTTCTGCAGCCTAAACCTAACACCCCTCCCCCCCTCCCCCCATGTGGCAGACGTTCGGGATGTCGGCTGCCGGCAATGTGACGCCGCTTCCCAAGCGTACTCCCTCGGGATCCCGTCGTTGGTATATTAACCACCGGGATCCTGTATGTTGCAAAGGTAACTGATTCCTGTATTACCTACATTACAAAAAGCTGGTCTGGTGACATGTGCTCGCTCATATTAAAATCATGGTTTCCAGTGAGCACTGCCGAACACCGGGTCCTCCATGGGCTGCGCTGCGACCTCTGTGCAGTAAAGTGACACTGCAAATGCAGCGCACTTTACAGCATCGGAAGTCACAGCACAGAAGCAGGGTCCAGCACCCGGCAGCCTCCTGGAGCAGCGGATACTGACTCCTGGGACTGGTAAGTATAAATCCTGGGGTAGGGCTAGTTTGCGGGGTGGATAGTCGTGACAGGGGGGTCCCGGCGACAGAGGGTGGGACATGCACAGCAGGACATTGATATATTTTTTACTAAAAATACCCCGATGATGCTGCGGAGAGGCGTTGCAGGGACAGAGCTTTCTTGCAAGCTCTGTCCCTGCATGCAATAATTGATACATCCATGCTATGTACTCAATTATCGCATTGCGAGTTTGGCTGATATTTTCACACCGCATCCGCATCATCAGATGTGGATGGTGATAGATCAGCTCCATAGACTTTATTATAAATGGTGGTTTGCAGCTTACCAAATAATTGGACATTATTACATTCCACCCTTTGTGGAGAAGGGGCAAGCCACACGTGCTTATATAGAAATTTGGCTATATAGTTAATTTTTGATGTGAGAGACCTACTTACTACCTATAGTAAACATTCTAACCAAGGGTTAGATGTAATAGGTTGCAATTTTGTAAAAGTTGCAATTTTTACTGCAAAATCGCATGTTTTTGCAAATCTCAGATTTGTTTTCCATTGAAAACCATCAAAATCGCATATGTAATATGGTGCAATTTTCAAAATCGCACACAAAACCTTACCAACAATCACAAGAATAATAGACCAGTTTGAGAATGACGATTTTAATTTTAATCATCATTCAAAAAACATATCTGACACAAATTCACACGGGAGAACCCCATATTCAACAATTTCAGCACTATACAGTATATACCCCTACATCATCAATGACACCTGTGAGGGTGTTTGCAATCGAGTTCATGCAGTTTTTGTTAGACTTATATGTGAGTGGCTTGGGCCATGTTATTGAGATGCGCAGGAGGATGCAGTGGAACCAGAACCAGGTCCATCTTATGCTCCATGCTCCACGTACCTACTGTACAGGGATGGACCTGGACTCCCTCTCATATCAAGAAGTGGTTGATCTTTTTAGGCTCAACCGCACAAACATCCTAAACTTATATGAGCAGGTGAGGGATGATTTGGAGCCTTTGGCTGGGGGCAACTATGCAGTGTCTTGACTGCATGAATTAATGTGATCCCTCCACTTTTTTGCCACAGGCTCATTTCAGTCTATAAGCCGCTGGGTTTTGGGTATTACACAAGCCACTTTCTCAAAGCATTTGACTCAAGTGTTGTGTGCCTTTAAGAAACTGTGGCAAACATACTGTAAATCTCGTTCCCAAGTTGTGAGTCCGAGTGGCATGACATGAAGGTAGCTTTCTATAGGCTCTAAGCATTCCCAAATGTGCTGGGAGCCATAGATTTCACCCACATTGGGATACAAGCACCGCACTTGAGGGGATATGTCTATGAAAATAGACAAGGCTACCACTTCATCAATGTGCAGGTAGTCTGCAATGTTAACCTGCGTATTCTCAATGTAGCTGCAGGTTAAACAGGGTCTTGCATCCTGCACCACTCATCCCTGTCGGACAGGTTCCAAGGTGAAGACATGCCAGAAGGATGGTTAATTGGTAGGTAGCATTTGCATAATACATAAAGCAGGAGTTATGGTAGACTTGCCATCGATAACTCTGTTTCTCCATAGTCCACAGTATCCACAGGATCTACCTTGGGACATTAGGCAGCGACAGCGGAATGGGCACAAAAAAGTCTACGCTTTTCAGACTCCCAGGATGCAATGGGCCAGCCCCCTATATCCCTGCCTCCTGGCTCAGGGAATTCAGTTAGTTCCAAAGCTCAAGGCAGGAGCAGATTTATCGAGAGAGAGAGACCTACTCAGGCGAGAAGAACATACACACACTTCCATACCAAAAGAAAGGAAGAGGTTAGTAAGTGAAAATATTCTCAAATCATGTTGCATCAGGGTGGGATCCCTATAGATACTGTGGACTTCGGAGAAACAGAGTTATTGATGGTATGTCTACCATAACTCCTGATTTCTCCTTCAGGGTCCACAGTTATCTTCAGGAGCTACCTTGGGATGTCCCAAAGCAATAACTAAGGGAAGGGATGTTCCTGATTGGACAGGAGAATCCTTTGCCCAAATGCAGTGTTCTGAGAGACAAAGGTATCAAAGGCATAATGACTAATGAATGTGTTAATTGAAGACCATGTGGTTGCTCTACAGAGTTGCTCAGCTGAGGCGCCATGTGGGCTTCGAATGAAAGACCCACTGAATGAGTAGAGTGGACCGAGACATTATCCGGGATAGGGAGATCAGCTTGAGAGTATACTTCAGAGATAGTCATCCGAAGCCATCTCGCCAGTGTTTGCTTATTGGCAGGCCATCCCCTCTTGTGAAATCCATACAGGTCAAAGAGAGTGTCTATCCTTCTGCTGGCACTGGTACGATCCACGTTGATCCCTAGAGGATGAACTACGTCCAATGATCCAATGATGCATCTCCCGCAGAGAGGTCCGGTACCTGAAAAGCTGGAACTACAATTTCTTCATTAAGGTGAAGCTTAGAGACCACTTTAGGAAGATATCCAGATTTAGTTTGGAGAACTGCTCTATCTGGGTGAAATACCAGAAACGAAGGACAACACTATACACTTGTAGCTGAAGCAATTGCCAGAAAAACCAACACTTTAGCTGTTAACCATTTGAGATCCACATGATTCAGTGGTTCAAATGGAGCAACTTGAAGTGCCCCGAGAACTAACTCTAGGTCCCAGGGAGCTGTAGGGCAAACAAAAGGAGGTTGAATGTGAAGCATTCCTTGGAAAAAAAGTGCAAACATCTTGTAGGTTTGCAATTTTCTTTTGGAACCATACAGTTAATGCCGACACTTGTACCTTCAAGGGAGCTAGGCGGAGACCTTTGTCCATTCCTGCTTGAAGTAAAAATTAGAATTCTCACACACATTCTGACCTGGGGGTTGCAATGGTGGTGGTGTTGGGGTCCTCTTACCCTCTAGCTACACATACCAACTCATACCTCCAGAACTGTCCCTCACATTCTCTACATTTGAGGTCCATGCTATACACCTCAACCAACTTGCTAATCTTCGAGTTGCTATCATTTACCGCCCCCCTGCAACCCATCCAAATTCCTTGACAACTTTGCTTCCTGGCTTTCTCACTTCCTCTCATCTGACATCCCCTCCATTATCCTAGGTGATTTCAACATTCATATAAATAAGCCCACAAAATCACCTGTCTCCAACCTCCTTAACCTCCCCTCTTCAGTTGGTCTCTCCCAGTGGACCTCCTCCCCCTCCCATGTGAATGGGAGCTCACTGAATCTGATTTTCACTCACTGTTGTGATATTTCTGATTTCTCCAACTCCCCTTTTCCCCTCTCTGACCACCACCTGCTCTTTTTTAACCTATCTATCTCTGCTTCCCCATCTCTCCCTCCTAAGGTTACCATCACTAAGCATAACATTGAGGCTATTGACACTTCATCCCTGTTTGACTCAGTTCTCTCTCTTATTCTTTCTTTCTCATGCCCTGAACAAGCCACTTCCCTATACAATGCATTCCTTACTTCTGCTCTTCATTCTGTTGCTCCACTTACCACTATTCACCCTCGCAGATTAACACCTCAACCCTGGCACACCAAATGCACCAGATATCTTCAAAAATACACACGCACTGGCGAGCAACATTGGAGGAAATCACGCTCTAAGGCAGACTTCAAACTTATGCTCTCATCCTTCAGTGCTGCTGTTTTCCTTGCTAAACAATCATACTTTAAAATTCTCATCTCCTCCAAGTCCTCCAACACCCGGCACCTCGTTGCCACTGTCAACTCCATCCTCTGCCCACCTCCTCTCCCCTCCTCTCGGTAGGCTCTTCACTTTGCCACTTACTTCACATCCAAGATTGACTCCATACGTCAGGACATCACATCCTACCAGACTGTCAGCAACCAGCCACCTCCCATCCCTTACCACCTCCCTCCTTTCCTCCCACAAACTATGACATCTTTCTCCCATGTATCTGGGGAGGAAGTCATGGCCCTCATCCTTTTCTATACCTCCCCAACCACCTCCCCAATTGACCCTATCCCCTCCCACCTCCTCCATTACCTCTCTCCTTTTGCCTGTTCCTATCTTGCCCACCTTCTCCCTCTCATCAGGCACAGTCCCCCCTGCCTTCAAGCATACTCTTGTGTCCCCTATTCTTAAAAAACCTATGCTTGATCCAAACACCCTTCTCCAACTACCAACCCATTTCTCTCCTCCCTTTTGCCTCCAAACTCCTTGAGCATATTGTAAACAACTGCCTTTCTTTCCTCCAACTCACTGCTTGACCCATTCCAATCTGGTTTCCATTCTCACCACTCCACTGAAACTGCCCTCACAAAAGTCTGCAGAGACCTCCATGCAGCAAAATCTAAGGGCCCCTACTCTCTGCTTATTCTCCTTGACCTCTCTGCCGCTTTTGACATTGGGGACCACCCTTTTTTCCTGCAAATCCTTCATTCCCTTGGTCTGCATAATACTGACCTCTCCTGGCTGTCCTCCTACCTCTCTGGTTGTTCCTTTTCTGTCTCCTCTCATGATGCAACCCCCCACTTTCACTAACTGTAGGTGTCCCCCAAGGTTCTGTTCTTGGTCCTTTCCTTTTCTCTCTATATATGTCCTCTTTAGGTGAACTCATTAGCTCTTTTAACTTACAATATCATCTCTATGCTGATGACACTCAAATCTACCCTTCCTCCCCTGACCTCTACCCTGCTCTCCTTACTCTTGTATCCAACTGTCTCTCTGCTATCTCTTCTTGGATGTCCCAGCACTTTCTTAAACTCAACATGTCTAAGGTTGAGCTGATCATCTAACCTCCCTCCCGCAAAATCTCACCTCCCAATTTCTCATTATCTATTGATGGCACTACTATCTCCTCTAGCCCCCAAGTATACTGTCTTGGAGTAATCCTTGACTGCTCCCTCTCCTTCAAGCCACACATTCAGCACCTCTCACAAACCTGCCACTTTCATCTCAAAAACATTTCCAGGATTAGACCCTTTCTCACCCAGGATGCCACCAAGACCTTTATCCACTCACTGGTCATTTTCAGACTGGACTACTGTAATCTCCTCCTATCCGGCATCCCTGACAAATACCTCTCTCCACTCTAATCTATCCTCAACGCTGCAGCCTGGCTCATCTTCCTCACCAAACGCACTACGTCCACCTCCCCTCTCCCACTAGCCCTTCACTGGCTTCCCTTCCCCTTCAGAATTCAATTAAAGCTTCTCACACTCACTTACAAAGCCTTAACCCACTCCTCTCTCATGTACATCTCTGACCTTATCTCCCTTTACACTCCCAGCTATCCTCTTTGCTCTGCTAAAGCACGCCACCTCTCCTGCTGACTGTTTACTTCCTCCCACTCCTACCTTCAAGATTTCTCACATGCTGCTCCCTTTCTCTGGAATTCCCTACCACCTCCCCTCAGACTCTCCACCTCTCTACAAAACTTCAAATGGGCTCTCAAAACCCACTTCTTCAACAAACCCAGTCTAATCTCATCATAACCCTCTGATCCACGCTCACTGTCTAACGCAACTGTGCCACCCCTGTCTGTCTGCACCTCCCCTTTAGAATGTAAGCTCACATGAGCATGGCCCTCAACCCTCATGTGCTTATCCTTCTCTTACTTAAACATCCTCAACGGCACCTAATACCATGCTTTCTGCCACCGTGATACTTATGTCAGTGTCATCTGCTGATGCAGCTATGTTTATTTACCTTGTACTTGTCCTATATTGTCTTCAAGTGTAAGTCACTATTGTCCTGTTTTGATTTTCCATTTTTGTACTCAGTAATTGGGCGCTGCGGATCCCTTGTGGCACAATATAAATAAAGGATAATAATAATAATTCTTGAAACTCTAAAAGACTTTGGATCATACAGTATTTCTTGGCAGCGCACCATTGAAAATACGTTATGTATTCCATATCTGGTAATAGACGTGGGCCAAGGATTGTTTCCATGCTTTAAGCATCGTCTGGATTACATCTAACGAGAAGCCTTTTGCTTTTAGGATGGATGTTTCAAGAGCCACGCCGTCAAAGACAGTCGATCCAGGCGTTCGTAGAGACAAGGACCCTGAATCAGTAGATCTGGATGTTAAGGCAGTAGGAACAGAGTATCCGTGAACAGTCTCTGCAGATCTGTCTACCAATTTCTTCTGGGCCATGACAGAACTATTAATATCACAGTGCCTCCTTCCTGTTTGAATTTTCAAATCACCCTGGGTACCAGAGAGATTGGTGGAAATACATAAGCAAAAAGAAAATTTCATCTCACTATAGAGCATCCATGAAGATCGTTTTGGGATCCTTCGTTCTTGATCTGTATGCAGGTACTTTGTTGTTCTGCCGAGAGGCCATGAGGTCCACTTTGGGCAGTCCCCATTTGTTTACCAGAATCTGAAAGACTTTAGGTAATAGATGCGGGCCGAGGATTGTTTCCTTGCTTTAAGCCTCATCTGGATTACATCTTGCGAGAAGCCTTTCCCTTTTAGGATGGATGTTTCAAGAGCCACGCTGTCAAAAACAGTCGATCCAGATGTTCGTAGAGACAAAGACCCTGCATCAGTAAATCTGGATGTTGAGGCAGTAGGAACAGAGTATCCATGGACAGCCTCTGCGGATCTGTGTACCAATTTCATCTGGGCCATGCCAGAGCTATTAATATCACGGTGCCTCCTTCCTGTTTGAATTTTCGAATCACCCTGGGTACCAGAGAGATTGGTGGAAACATATATGCAAGAAGAAAATTCCATCTCACTGATAGAGCATCAATGAAGATCATTTTGGGATACTTTGTTCTTGATCTGTATGGGGGTACTTTGTTGTTCTGCCGAGAGGCCATGAAGTCCACTTCTGGCAGTACCCCATTTGTTTACCAGAATCTGAAAGACTTGTGGCTGTAAGGCCCATTCGCTTGCATGAATGTCGTACCAGCTGAGAAAGTCTGCTTCCCAATTTAGGACTCCTGGTATGAATATTGCTGACACGGTTGCATTATGAAGTTCTGCCTACTTTAACATGTGGCTTACCTCCTTCATTGCCATTCGACTTTGAATGCCTCCTTGGTGATTGAGGTATGCTACTGCCATGGCATTTTCCGAGCAAATCTGAATCGGTTTGCTGTGATCTATTTATTTTGCCTGGGTGAGTGCCATGTATATGGCTCGAAGCACCAGAATGTTGATTTGCAGATTACTTTCTTCCTTGGTCCAGTGTCCCTGGAACAAGTACTGTTCTGTCACCGCTACCCAGCCCTGAAGACTGGCATCTGTTGTTAGAACCTCCCACTCTGAGATCCAAAAGCATCGACCTTTATCCAGATGGGATATTTGTAGCCACCAGGCTAATGACTGACGCCCTTCCTGAGGAAGAATTACTGTCTGAGTTTTTATAGTCTGATGCAGTTTGTTCCATTTGGAGAGAATCAGATGTTGAAGGGGTCTTGAATGGAATTGAGCATATTCTACCATGTTGAATGTTCAGACCATTGACCCCAGAATTTGCATTGCTGCATGGATGGACACCATCCGACTGTGTAGCAATCCCTGAATCCTTCTGTATTGTGGTTATTTTGTTCAGTGGTAGAAAGACTTTCTGAAGACTGGTATCCAATACAGCCCCCAGATGCGTCATCCATTGCAATGGGACTAAGGAGGACTTTGCCCAATTTATGAGCCAGCCATGAGCCTGTAGGCAGGCTGTTGTCACTTTAAAATGGCATAGCAGAGTTTCTGGGACTAAGCCAGGATTAGCAAGTCATCTAGGTATGGGAAAATCCTTATTCTCTGACAATGCAGATGAGCTACCATTGCCACCATGATTTTGGTAAATACCCTGGAATAAATAGCCAGTCCAAAAGGTAGCGCCTGAAACTGGAAATTTTGCTGTAGGATAGCAAACCTGAGCTAGCGCTGATGGGAAGATGTTATAGGTACAGAAAAGAAAAATTGTGGCAGAGATCAGTTTGTTTGGGTGCACTCTATCCCCTTCACAAATATATATCTGTGATGTTTCTTCAGTTTTATTAATTTATTATTAAATAAATCTTTTCAAACATGAAATACCAATACCCACATAGAATATTATCCTGCATTCATAATCTCCCATGCGGTATTATTATGGCCTGAGTATTAGACCATACAAAGCGAAATATAATTTTTTTTTATAGAAACAGAAAAACGTGAAAGGAAAAAAATATTTTATTAGACAGATTTCTGTCTTGTGTATAAAAATAAAAAGTTTTGTTAAAACCAAATCGTGTGCCGCCTATTATTTCTTGTATATCTATTATACTCTTATGATGAGTATGAGGTATGGGAAAATCCTTATTCTCTGACAATGCAGATGAACTATCATTGCCACCATGATTTTGGTAAATACCCTGGAATAAATAGCCAGTCCAAAAGGTAGCGCCTGAAACTGGAAATTTTGCTGCAGGATAGCAAACCTGAGCTAGCGCTGATGGGAAGATGTTATAGGTACATGTAGGTAAGCACTGAGATTGAGAATGGGTTGGTAGGATCAATTTGGTTTATGAAGTAAAAACAGGTTGGAAGAAAAACCTCATCTCCACTGTGCTGTAGGAGCCAGCACTATTACCCCTGACTGCAGTAGTTTCAGAACTGCATCTTCTTGGGCCCTGGCTTTCGATTCCACAGGAGACAGGCTGGTACAAAATAATTTTTGAGGAGGGCTTTTCTTGAAGGAAAAAGCGTAACTGTGAGACACCGCTTCTTGCACCCAGGTATGTCACAGTGGTTTCTGCCACACCAAACAAAAAACTGAATTCCCTGAGCTGGGAGGCAGGGATATATGGGGCTGACCCGTATCATCCTGGGATTCTGAAAAGCTTAGACTGTTTGGTGTCCTTTCCACTGTCGCTACCTAATATCCCAAGGTAGAGTCTGTGGACTACTGTGGACCCTGAAGGAGAAAGATTTATTAATGTTCCAGATGTGTGTGTTACATTGCCACATTAATATTGTATTTGGAGTGCAAATCACACTATGTTGTCTCAAATGTAACTATAACTGTATATTGTTTATCCCATATACTTTAATACAAACCCATGTCAGTACTGTGACTACATATATTTTACTAAATAGCATGATAAGGTTGCTTTAATTGAACCCTGAAACATGTGTGCATCATTAGATGATACTGTGATACTTTTTTGTGGCGCACACTGAATTTTTTCGCTTCTCTTACTCCCAAATTTTCTACAGGTGATTCATGATATGGGGCTCAAACTTGGCTCATGACACTTCTGTTGAGACCACATGGCATTCACAGCACCAATGAAGCACACATCGTGACCCGCAATGTCAACTAGCGGACCTTTGGTGTACTGAAGAGCAGGTTTCGTTACTTGGACCGGTCAGCTTGCGACCTGCTTTATAATCCCTATAAAGTGAGGGAGATAGTCCAGTTGTGCTGCATGCTCAACAACATTGCCTTGGCCCAGGGCTATGGTGACCTAGGAGACACTGCAGCTGTTGTGGGTGAGCCTTACCCTATACCATCTGAGGGTGTGGGAATGAGGCTAGACAAAGAATAATACACCAGTATTTCTCATGTAAGTTTGTATTAAAAAAACATGTCTTGCCTCGAATAAAACACATCTCACACTGATTGTAATCCCATTTCACATTTCTCAAAATGAAGGGGATTGGGGGCCAGTTTGGCATGTTGAGACAGCACCCAGTAGCCTCTCTCAGTCAGTCACAGTGATTGGGTGGGAGCACTCCCGGGTGACACCCACTGGGAGGGAGCAGTGTGATGCTGCTCAGTGTCAGAAGCTGCTGGTGTGCCTGACTGCCTGTGAGACAGTGCACACTCAGTGGAGACTCATCAGATTCATTAATGATTCATTCAGTGCAGCTGAATAGCTGACCCACTCCCAGAGGGATGAGTCACTGAGCACTGACTGCCTGTGAGACAGTGCACCCTCAGTGGAGACTCATCAGATTCGTTACTGATTCATTCAGTGCAGCTGAATAGCTGACACATTACCAGAGGGATGAGTCACTGAGCACTGACTGCCTGAGAGACTGATGCAGACTCAGTGGAGATGGATCAGATTCATTGATTCATTCAGTGCAGCTGAATAGCTGACCCACTCCCAGATGTCTGAGTTGGGTGTGGATCATTGTGTTGACCCTGTCTAGGTCGACAGTCACTAGGTCGACCACTGAAGGTTGACACTGACTAAAGGTTGACACATGACTAGGTCGACAGGTATGCAAGGTTGACATAGTCATTAGGTTGACAGGTTTTGTTTTTTTTTATGGGGGGGGGGGGGTTCTTGACCCAAATTTCCATCTGGGACAACCAACAGTTGAAACTCGTTGGGTCGCCATGCTTCGTGTCCTAAAAAACAAAACAAAAGCTGTGTTAACCTTTTTTGTGTGTCACTTTGCCCATGTCGACCTAATGTCCATGTTGACTTTGCATACCTGTCAACCTAGTCATGTGTCGACCTTCAGTCAGTGTTGACCTACTCACTGTTCACCTTCAGTGGTTAACCTAATGATCAGATACCATCTGAGTCATTCCCTCCACGAGACCCAGCACTTACAGCAGTCTCTGCACTCACTACATGTGCACTACAAAAGAGCCGTGTACCGAGACACTGTTTCGAGACACTCCACTAAGCTGAGTCATGTCTCAACTCACTTCAATGTATCTCTTTGCCAATGACTAATGGTAAGTGTTAGCACAAATAACACAAACATCAAAATTGGCAAAAATATAAAACATGTGTGAATTAAGTATACTGATAAATTAGGTTCCTTACCCTCATTCATTTAGTGTGTAATGCATTGAGTATATTTTGTTTTATACCAACAAAAATTTTTCAAATAACCAAGAAACTAAGATGTGGTTAACAAAACGTTACTTTTGAAATATTGTGAAACATTTCACATCAATAACAAATATTAACAATATTTTTGTACTGCAAAAAAAATGTAAAATATGTGGGAACATTGCCAACTATAAATGATTTTTTAGATTCAGGAAGCCTCTGCCTTGGCTTTTTACTTCTCCTTCTCGTGTGCATACACTGCATCGGGTGGGAGGGTTGTAGTTGAGACAGTCACATTATAAATAACATGCACCCCAGGTAACACTTAAGGAGGAATAACTTGTTTGAACTACTCATCAGATGCTGTGTAGTGTGTTGGTATCCTGCGGCCACTCCTGTCCTGTGTGCTTCCTTAACTTCAGCTGCCATCTTAAGCATCAGGACCCGCTTAATGTGGTTGAAGTGTTTTTTTACATTGTACACTGTGCACTTGCAGGAACTTACAGCATTCATAGCGTCTGTCATGGCCTGCCACATAGCCAATTTTCCTTGCCCAGAGAGTGGTGTGAGCATGCTCACCTAAGATCTGGGGGTAAACTGGGACCATAGCTCGGACCACAGCATAGATTTCCTCACAGGAATAGCGCACATTGCACCCACTGGAAGTTTTTGCTGCATGGCATGCCAGGCTGTGAGTATTCTCAGCCACCAATCACTCCATTAATTCCTAAAGGAATTAATGGAGGGATCTCCGACTGTGACTAGGCACCGTGATGCAGCATACTGCATCGCAGTAAGATGGACATGGCTACATCTGTATGTGCGGATGGTTTCACAATAGAACACTTTACTGTAGATCTACTGGCGTATTTATAATGGACGCAGTGTTATGCGGTGCACACAGACCCTCGGGGACCCACTATGCACCCACTATTTTCAATACTTACCTTCACAGACCCACAGCACAGCAGCAGTGGTGCAGAAATCACTGGGAAAATGGCGCAGAGAACATTTTTCCGGTGTTTTGTGCATGCGCAGTAGGAACATCACTGGGAAAATGGCCGCTGTGCCATTTTAATCAAGACCTTTGCATGTGCTCTACACTCTACACTGGGGCAGCGCTTGGGTCCCCTAGCGACCCTAGTGCCCAGAGCTACAGCACTGCCAACTAGAGAGGAGGTGGCCCAGACAGAGCCTTCACATGGGCCTCCTCCCTTCTAGATGAACCCCTGTGTAGATTTGTATATGTTTGGATTGTTTCACAAAACAACACTGTAAATAACTACTGTTTTACTTTGTGTAGAAACAAAGCTGTATCGAATGATGTATCAAAATGGGATAATTCCAGGTGGCAAAGTATTGCTACTGTTTCAGGCATATACATCAAATATCTATATTATGTCAGTATCTGTAATAGAAATACATTTTAATCCTAGATCTCTCTTTTTGTCTTTTTCTTCACATTATCAAATTATAGATCTAAATCCTAGGAAATAACAATAACCCCAAGCACCCTCTGGGGGGTATCTACCTGCGGGAGTGCTGCAACCACTAAAAATGGGGGTTTTCATCATTTTTTTAATCACCCCTATCCAATTAACTCACATGAAAAAATTAAATTTTTCATACATGGGCCCCGCAAAAAGCCTTGGACCTATATATTTTTGCAGCACTTGCAGCATAGTTCCCGATAAGTGCTCTCATTGGGGGGATAAGTTCTGGCATCAGGGCTAATTGGATAACTCCAGCAAATCCATTATCCATTGTAAATTACCACAGATAATTGGATACTTTCCTTTATCTATCAGTAGAGGAGGAGACTAGAGTCCTTCCAGGGCAAGATTTATAGCTGGGACACCGAGAAACAGAGAAGGGAGAAATGGGAGATCACCTATCATAAACTCCCCTCACATCCAGTCTTCACCCCTCTCCTCTGCAATCTCGCTACCATAGCATGCACCAGTGGTGTCACAAGCCGGGTGTGGTCTGCACCCGGGTGTGACGCCTAGAAGGGGTGACACCAATCTGTGGGCTCCTCCGCAATGACAGGAGCCTGGTGCTGCAGTGTGAAATGCTGCTACAGCACCCGGTTCCTGTCATAGAAGAGAAGCCGACAGCACTGCAGACAGTCTCCGGGGGCAGCCCAGTACAGCCTTGCATCTCCAGAGATGCTGGGCACGCCCCCGGAGTGACGACCCACGAGGCCACGCACCTTTCTTTGCGGCCATGCCCCCTTTTTGCCACGAGCGTACCTCCGGCACGCTGGCATATCAAGGGTGCGCACCAGGTGTCACTACACCCGGTGACACCTCTGGCATGCGCCAGTATGTTTGCCCTGCTGCGTCTAGGGGGACACCAGATATGGAGTGCGGTGAGGAGGTCCCTTTCTCTGGTGACTTGGAGCAGGATGAATCATGGTGAGAGGTCATTCTGACTGGAGCTTACTTCTACAGTGCGATGAGAACAGGCTGATCGGGTCTGGAGCTGACGTCACACACCCTCCCTGAAAATGCTTGCGTTTTCCCTGACACTCCCAGAAAACAGTCAGTTACCACCCACAAATGGCCTCTTCCTGTCAATCAGCATGCGAATGAATGTGAGCTCGGCCCCCGGCGTACCTTACTACACCCCCTTAGTGATAGTAAATGTATTGTAAGTGATTGTATTTTGTTATCTTAAAGACCGGTCTAGTTTAACTAAAGAATTTCTTAATAAATTTAATATTATACATAAAATATAGAGTTTGGATTTGTTGGACTTTCAGCCATATCGGACTTTTAAAATAGCGCAGGAGGATAGTCGTTTGAGTTTGTTGGATCTATGCACCTGGGGATTCCGGTGCTCTATTTGACTTGTTAACCCCAAGTCAGAGCTTTCCTGCTGCTTAATAAAATATAAATAAATTGGTATTGGACCTATAGAATTTATTAGTGGGGTAGAATTATTTATTAGTGCCTGGTGTACTTTTTTTTTTTGGCTCTTTAAGATTGGTTTGTCGATGAGTACAAAGCCGAGAACAGGCAGAGTAGCCCTTTCATCAAATCTGGCTCTCTTCACCTTGAATTCAGCAAGCGTTGTGTTCTTGTATTTCCCATCTCCATGCAGCTTTAGGAAGTGTTCCCTTAGTTTTGCCGGTGCTAGACTAGAATTGCTCAACTTGGCATTGCAAATCGTGCCTTGAGGACGCTGACTTCCATCGCATTCTGTTATGCACGTGAATCTATGTTGTATGTATTCATCCGACCACTTTCTTATTTTTCTCGATATAGTACGATAGGATTGGAATATTAAAAAGGAAATCACAAATGACGTACAATCACGATAGTCACAAGTCGACTACTGAGTGCACCAAGTTCCCTGCAGTACAGATATCAAGGCCAAGTGAGCAGCTAATGATGGCCATGCTGAGCATGACGTCACGAGTCATACGAGTGGGGTGAATGGCAGGGCTGCCAGGTCGTGCTATGTATGGCATTGTTTGCCATTCGTCAATAGCCTTCAGTTTCTTATGGTGAAACATTGAAAATGCCATAAAAGTATTGTGTGAATGCCAAAAGTATATTAATGCACCTGGCATCCCTGGCAAACGGAATGGACACACACCGCCGCCGAACCCCTGAGACTCACTCACCGAACCCCTGGGGTTCGATCGAACTCAGGTTAACATAGTAACATAGTATCTAAGGTTGAAAAAAGACAATTTGTCCATCGAGTTCAACCTATTTGTGGTCTCCTTTGCAGGATTATTTGGTATAAAATTTTGACTGATGCTGATGTCTGCCGTTACGTTTTATCCCTCTTTTTTATAATAACTATAGTGCGTGACTACGCACCATAACCCTGGATATCCTTATCCATTAGGAATTTATCTAACCCATTCTTAAAGGTGTTGACTGATTCCACCATTACAACTGCCTCAGGCAGGGAATTCCAAACATGTATTGTCCTTACCGTGAAAAAGCAGCGCGCTGCTGGAGCCGGGTGGAAGCTGCCGAGAGGTCGGGCGGCTGAGTGACATCCAGCTGCAACGCTACTCCATAGCGCTGATCTCCTCTGGATGCCGCCGGCTGTCCCCCCGCAGCTCGTCCCCCCTCTCCTCCTCTGGGTCCCATCTAAATTCGACTTGAAAAAGTCGAATTTTAGATGGGATTGAATAGGGGTTGTCGGATCCATTCCGACAAATACATGTCGGAATGGATCCGACTTTAATTGAATATACCCCTTAGTCTCCTCTTTTCTAATGTAAACATGCTAGCCTTGCAAGCCTTTCCTCGTATTCCAGCGTCTCCATGCCCTTAATTAGTTTGGTCGCCCGCCTCTGAACCTTTTCTAGCCCCAGGATATCCTTTTTATAGTATGGTGCCCAGCATTGTACACAGTATTCAAGGTGTGGCCTCACTAGTGATTTATACAATGGGAGTATAACACTCTCGTCCCTAGCATCAATTCCCCGTTTTATGCATGCTAATATCTTATTAGTCTTCTTTGCTGCAGTCCTACTTTGGGTACTACTGCTTAGTTTGCTATCTATGAGGACACTGTCTTATACCATCTTTCTCACTTTCATATTACGCCTCTCTCTCATCATCTCTTGTCCCATCTTTTCCTCTTTTAACCCGTGTCTTTCCTCCTCTCTTCTACAGTCTCTCTTCATTTTTTATCCCATCTACCTCTCTTCCCCGCTTTCTCCATCTTTCTGTCTTTCATAGTCTCTGTCCCGTCTTTTCCTCTCACCTCTTTTTTCCTCCCCAATGTCTCTTTACCCCTCTTTTCCCCTGTTTCAGGGGGTGTTCAGACCTGATCGCTGGGCTGCTAAATTTGTTGTGCTGCATTCAAATAGTCGCCGCCCAAGGGGAGTGTATATTCGCCATGCAAGTGTGCAATTACATGTGTACGCCGAGCTGGAAAAAACCCTCAGTCAGTGGACAGTTACAAATCCATTCGCACCTCACTCACCATTGAATGATTTTTCCACTGGGTGCAGTCTGTGCGCAGCCCAGGACTTACTTCTACAGTGCGATGAGAACAGGCTGATCGGGTCTGGAGCTGACGTCACACACCCTCCCTGAAAATGCCTGCGTTTTCCCTGACACGCCCAGAAAACAGTCAGTTACCACCCACAAATGGCCTCTTCCTGTCAATCAGCATGCGAATGAATGTGCAACTGAAATTTTTGCACCAGCCTGTCGCTGTCCGGCAATGCCTGTTGTTATTGTTTGCAGACGCACGTGTGCATTGCGGTGCATATGCATGCGCAGTCTATTGCTGATTGCCCGCTGTGCGAAAACGCACAGCAGCGATCAGATCTGAATCACCCCCTCTGTCTCCCCTGCCTGTCTCCCCACTGTGTGTCTTTGTGTAACAGATGCAATGGGCCAGCTGGGAAATGTGGACAGGATAACACCAGGTGTACAGTGGCTGTACATGAGAGGAGCTCAGGCTGGATGTATCCCTGCTGCTATCATAGCTTTAGGTGAGAGAGCAACTGGCAGCTGTCTCCCACTTCACACCTGGCGCGCCGTGCTGGAGCCGCTCCTCTGAGTCTACTGGTCACCACCATCACCTGAGCTGTTCTGTGGGGAGAGGAGGCAGTGGTGACCTGCTCCAGTGTATGGGAACCTCTCTCTGCACGTGTGTCACCCATGAGAGACTTCTTGGCTCCTGTGTCCGGGCTGCTCCAGTGGTAAGTCTCATCATATGGGCGAGACTGCAGCAGTGTGCCCTCATCCCCCCTGCCAGCAGTCCAGGCATACCACACCTAAAACATTTAATCACAATACTGTCAAGTCTTTTAGGTAGCTGAGATCTTTCTGGCCCCACTGGCACATATTTGGACTGAGCGCCCACAGTCTCTTCATTTTTGAGTTCTCTTAACCACCCAGGACCCTATCCAATGGAAAAGTCTTACTAGGTTTTACCGAAGTACACTGTTGTGGACCTAGAGGCCCCTGCGGTATAGCAAGTAGATCCTTAGCCACCAAATACCTTTCCACCATCTCCACTAACTAGTCAGCTTTCTTAGGATCCCCACTGCTCACCCACTTGTGCAAACTACGGGCAGTGCCAGGGACCTCAAATAACGGTCCATGATAACTTTTTCCACCATCTGGGGTCCTGTTAATGTCTCTGCTTGTAATCATTTTTTGGTCAGGTAGATGAGGTCGTGCATTTGTGAGCGGGGAGGTTTCTCCATGTAGTGCACCCAGTGATGGAGATGTTGCGCTCGGACCAACCGTGTAAATCCAAGAAGAGTCAGAATTCCTGTTTTTAGTTTTCATAGTCCAAAGCATCTGTAGCGCTTAAGTCAAAATAAGCTTTTTGAGGCTCACCTGATAGAAAGGGTACCAGCAGCCCGGCCCACTATTCTTTAGGCCAACTCTCTCGCTCGGGTTCAGTATGGTATGCCGGCGGTCGGGCTCCCGGCGACCAGCATACCGGCGCCGGGAGCCCGACCGCCGGCTTACCGACAGTGTGGCGAACGCAAATGAGCCCCTTGCGGGCTCACTGCGCTCACCGCGCTACGCACGCCACACTATTTTATTCTCCCTCCAGGGGGGTCGTGGACCCCCACGAGGGAGAATAAGTGTCGGTATGCCGGCTGTCGGGATTCTGGCGCCGGTATACTGTGCGCCGGGATCCCGTCAGTCGGCATACTGAAAACCACCCCTCTCGCTCATCTGTCCTCTCACATGTAGTCAGATACGCCTCAACATCAAAAATCTCTGTAATTTTTTTGAAGGAAATGACTAGCCTGTATGGAGATGGAGTTACTTGGGACATTTGGGGAAGCATTTCCAGACCATGTTGCGAGATGCTGCACCACCTCTTTAAGAATCTCATGGTCCTGATGCTGCTGTCTCCATATCTTCTCAACCTCTAATTGATTTTGCCTGGTGGCTTCCTGCTGCACCTGTGTAGCTTGTAGCAAGCAAGGTCTTTGTTATGTCCTCCATGTTGTCTATTTTTTCCAGCAATTTTGTAGCGACTTTCATCCAGGAAATGTACTGTATCAGTACTGGTTTCCAAAAAGGGTGGATCTGGCCCTTTAACTGGACAGGTTTCCACAATTGTGCATACCACAGTTAGCACCACTTGGACTTGCTTCTGTATGTGCGATACCACAGTTCCCTGCATGTATTATACTGTGAGAAAGCCTCTGCAGAGTATCGCACCTGCAGTTTTACTCAGTGCCATATCTTTAGCTTCAGTCCAGACAGAAACAGACTTGCTTTCTGCAGGGCTCTCAAAGCTGCTGCTCCATTCATTTATTTCAGATCATGCAAGCCAGTTCTTCAACACATTGTAACCGGGTCAGGGAAACAGGTATCATCTTCTGGGGTTGATTACAGAGTGCAGCAGCTGAGAAACCAGCGGTTTGGTGCATCTGACCTCAACCAGTTTTATTGTGCAGAAAAAATAGAAATAAACATCAAAATAAAATAGCTTGCTGTCCGTCGCTAACTAAACACAGATTAATTCCTAACTCACAAACAAAAAATATAAGAATGTTTTTACCAGGCACAGCACACTGGTTTTCAACAGCAGTTTCTCTCACAGAGACTCCATAGTCTCTACTTTTCCCCAGGCAGTGTGACAGAGAGATGATCAGGCTGACAACTTTTTTAACACACACCTACAGCTGAAATCCTTAATTAGCCTTCTGTGAGGCTATTAGCCCAAAGACCTGAACTGGGCCTAAATGAATAAAGAACCCGCCCTCTCTTCTCATATCCAACCCCAGGACCCCTTATCTGGCTTTTAGCAAAAGCCAAGAGCTCTCCACTATATGGACAAAAGTATTTGGCCACACCTGTTAATTATTGAATTCAGGTGTTTCAATCAGACCCATTTATATAATCAAGCACCTAGCCATGCAGTCTCTATTTGCAAACATTCGTCATACAAAATGGTTCATTCTGAAGAGCTCGATTTTGTGTTTGATTTTCAATTCAAATGTTAGTAAATCAGGGGATCCAATATTAGTTTATGTAAAAGTACTGATGTTTTAATGTACATTGATTTTGGCTTTAGTAAATCCTCAAATGCAAAATTCAGTGCAGCTCAAATGCAAAATAACAGAAAAAAACAAAACTGAAAATAAATAAATATATACTCCGTGATCCGTGGTTGTGACGTCAAAGATGCATTCCACATAGGTTTTTGGTTCAGAAAAGGACATAAGGGGTATATCTACTAATGTCTGATTTTGTATTCGATTTTAAATTTGACTGAAATCAACTGAACTCAAATCAAATTAAAAAAAATTTCAATGATCAAATCACACATTTACTAAGATTTGATTTTGAAATCGATTTAAAAATTTAATTTGATGTTCTTCAATTTTGACTAGTGATATTGTGTTCGGTTTAAGATATCCATTTTAAAATGGAACAAGAAATCACTGATAAAAATTTAATATAAAATGTAATATAAAATCGAATGAAGTAACACAAACACTTCCTTATGTCTATTGGACAAAACATAAACACTTCCTATTTCTATTGGACAAAACATATCACATGCAAGAAGCTGCTGTAGTTCCTCTACTTGCCGTAATGTGTAAAAGGGGACTCTACCTGACGTAATGTGTAAAAGGGGCTCTACCTGGTGTAATGTGTAAAAGGAGGCTCTACCTGCCATAATGTGTAAAAAGGGGCTCTACTTGCCGTAATGTGTAAAAGGGGACTCTACCTGCCGTAATGTGTAAAAGGGGACTCTACTTGCCGTAATGTGTAAAAGGGGACTCTACCTGCCGTAATGTGTAAAATGTGACTCTACCTGCCATAATATGTGACAGGGGCTCTACCTGGCGTAATGTGTAAAAGGGGGCTCTACTTGCTGTAATGTGTAAAAGGGGACTCTACCTGCTGTAATGTGTAAAAGGGGACTCTACCTGCCGTAATGTGTAAAATGGGGCTCTACCTGCCGTAATGTACAGTATGACAGGGGCTCTACCTGGCATAATGTGGGACAGGGGCTCTACCTGGCGTAATGTGTGACATAGGCTCTACCTGGCATAATGTGTAAAAGGGGCTCTACCTGGCGTAATGTGTTACGTGCTGTACCTGGTGTAATGTGTGTAAGTGGCAACACTGCGCAGCGTAATTTGAATAATGGAGGCTATTGTGCAGCGTAATATGAATTTTTATTATTTTGTGGCCTCGCCCCTTCCCCTTGAAGCCACGTCCCTATAGTTTTGACACGCACCTCCACTGTGCACTGACCCTATTTTAAATAATGGGGATGGGCGCTGATGCTGTTTCTTGCACACAGTGCTAAAATGTCTAGTTATGTCTAGTTATGGCACAGGTCGGGCGGGTGGCTCTCCGTAGTTTATGGTTTGTATATGAATGTTTAATCCACACTTGGATTTACAGTATTTTATTTATTCTAATAAGCTATTTTTTAGGCCCCTGCCTTCACTCTCCCTGTAAAGCCTCCCTCGGTGCCCTTGCCCTCTCCCTTCCTGTAACTCCCCCCTCAGTGCCCCTACCTTCACCCTCCCTTTATCACCCCATCAGCGCCCATGCACTCACCCTTCATGTAATTCCCCATCAGCATCCCTGCCCTCATCCTCCATGTAACTCCCCATCAGCGTCCCTGCCCTCACCCTCCATGTAGCTCCCCCCTCAGTGTGCAATCACCCTCCTTCTACCCCCCCCCCCCTCAGCATCCCTACGCTCACCCTCCCTGTAACTCCCTCTCAGGGTCCCACCCCTTACCCTCCCTCTAACTCCCCTTCAGCGTCCCTGCCCTCACACTCCTAACTCCCTGTCAACATCCCTGCCCTCACACTCACTGTAACGCTCCCTCAGCATCCCTGCCCTCTCCCTCCCTGTAACTCCCATGGCCACTGGTATCAGTCACCTCGTCGCCAGCACTGCACTGGTTACTGCTAGTGCTTGATCTACTTTCCCCTCTACATGGGGCACATGGTGGGAAACTAGAGTGACATGGGAGAGCTGAAGTGATATCATACAATCAGACATTCTGGTCACTAATTACAGATGTTGCCACGATGTATATGCATGGGCATACGCATTGTGGCAAGCTGCAGCGTATGCCGTGCTGCAACTAGTTTCAGCTGGCAATTGCACCATTGAAGTCTATGGCATGCATGCCATAGATGCGGGCATACTAGCCACGCCATCCATGTCGTGATGATGAGTGTGGCTACATCTGTACATGAGGAAGCCAAAACAATACAGGTTGAGTATCCCATATCCAAAATGCTCGGGACCAGAAGTATTTTGGATATTGGATTTTTCCGTATTTTGGAATAATTGCATCCCATAATGAGATATCATGGTGATGGGACCTAAGTCTAAGCGCAGAATGTATTTATGTTTCATATACACCTTATACACACACAACCTGAAGGTCATTTTAGCAGGGACGTGCAGTCAGGGGAGGCAGTGCCTCCCCTGTGATTAATTATTAAAATAATATAAAGAAGATACTTATGACACATATTCTGTGTCATAAGTATCTTCTTTATGTAATTCTAATAATTTTCTTGGCTTAAATGTGTTTGGGAGGCACTGATAGCAGTGCCTCCCAAACATAATGGAAACGGGACACAGCGGGGTGGGGGGGGGTGCAAGCACTGGGCTTTAAAAGCCCATTCAAATCAGATGGGGAAAGCGGCACTGAAGAATGTGTCTTGCTGACAGGGACACCACCCCCATGTCAGTGAGGCACCTGTGATTGGACAGCAGATCCAGTGCTGGATCCGCTGTCCATTCACCTACACACGGCGCTGGAGGCGGCGGGTCCCGGCGGTGAGTGTCGCTGGAGGTAGCCGGGAGGAGCAGTGGGCCTGCACTGTGTGCGGCTCTCCCCTGACCTCCTCCGTCCTCCCGCTGACCCGAGCGGCTCTCCCTCTCCTCCGGCATGGCCCTGCAGTGTGCGGCTCTCCCTCTCCTCCGGCGTGGCCCTGCAGTGTGCGGCTCTCCTCAGCAGCAGGTTAGTTAGTGTGTGTGTGTGTGTGTGTGTGTGTGTGTGTGTCCAGCAGCAGGTTAGTGTGTGTGTGTGTGTGTGTGTGTGTGTGTGTGTGTGTGTGTGTGTTCAGCAGCAGCAGGTTAGTGTGTGTGTGTCCAGCAGCAGGTTAGTGTGTGTGTGTGTGTGTGTGTGTGTGTGTGTCCCCAGCAGCAGCAGGTTAGTGAGTGTGTGTGTGTGTGTGTGTGTGTGTGTGTGTGTGTTTGTGTCCAGCAGCAGTAGGTGTGTGTTTGTGTGTCCAGCAGCAGCAGGTTAGGTGTGTGTGTGTGTTAAACCTGTTACCACCTCAATATCTTTTCCCTATATGTTCTAATAATCCTCAGCCTACTGCGCTGTCAGTTGCTTCCGCATCTCCTGTTACACGTGACTTCTTCTGCACAATACCTGCTCTCATAGGCAGCCTATTGGTCCACCGCGGGCACCGTATGTACGAACGTACGGGACCCATCACCTCCGATCATTAAACAATGGCACATATGCCTGGAGGTGAAAGGTCCTCTACGTTCGCACATACAGTGTCCGTGGTAGAACAATAGGCTACCTCTGAGAGCAGGTACCGTGCCAAAGAAGTCACGTGGAACAGGAGATGCGGAAGCAACTGACAGCGCAGTAGGCTGCTGATTAATAGAACATACGGGGAAAAGACATCGGGCCGGTAACACGTTTTACCGCTATATTACAGCTTAGTACATCCCGCCCTCCCTCTCTCTCTTTCTCTCTCTCAGTTTGTAAGTATAATGTTCATTTTTACAGGTACCCCTACCCTATTGGATTCTACTGGACAAGTGGACGTGATCGGCGTGGGATGTAGGTAAGTAATCTGCCTCTCATTTTTACAGGTATCCCTATTGGATTCTACTGGACAAGTGGACGTGACCGGCGTGGGATGTAGGTAAGTATGTGTGAGTGTGTAAGTGTGTTTTAATACATTTTTACTTTCACGGTGTGCGAGTTGTGTTTTTATTTGGGTATTTTTGTTGTTGTAGAACTACAGGTACCAGCGGGCCCGTTATTTCCCCGCATGCTGGTACTTGAGGTTCTCCAAGTACCAGCAAGCGGGGAGGCTTGCTGGGCCTTATAGTTCCACATTAAAAAAACAATATTTTTTTAAACACACATGGCTATCAGCCTGGCACCCATCGCCCAGGGGTGCTGGGGACAGCCTCAGGCTTCACCCCTGGCCCTTGGGTGCCTGGAGGGGGGGTGACTCCTTGATTTAAGGGGTCCCCACTCCTCCAGGGAACCCCGGCCAGGGGTGACTAGTTGGGGGGGTAATGCCACGGCCGCAAGGACCTACATAAATGTGTCCCCCGGCTGTGGCATTATGTCACTGGCTAGTGGAGCCTGGTGCTGGTTTTAAAAATACGGGGGACCCCTACATCTTTTGTCCCCAGTATTTTTGGAACCAGGACCGAACTAAGAGCCCTGTGCTGGTTGTCTAAATACGGGGAACCCTGTCCAATTTCTTTCCCAGTATTTAAACAACCAGGACCGGCTCAAAGAGCCCGAGGCTGGTTATTCTTAGGAGGGGGGACCTCACGCATTTTTTTTTTTTTACATTTTATAACCCATTCAGACCCTTCTCCATTAAGTTAATGGAAGCCCTGGACAACAAAATTGCATTCATGTCCTCCTCCCACTCCCATCCCAGTCCCAAACACTAATTATTATTATTTTTTCTATAAAAATATACAATATGCAACAAGTATGATGAGCAGGCAGGCAGCGGGCATTGGCGGCATCGGACTGAGATGCAAATTAGTGGCGGAGGGCTGGGTCAGTTGATGGTGGGCGAGTTTGTAAGCCATTGGCGGTGGCAGCGAGCACCGGCTCAGAGGCAGTAGCGGGCATTGGCTCGGCGGCGGTAGGGGTCATCGGCAGGATTCGGCAGACATTATGGCTGTAGTGCCTCACCAGCCACTGACCTCACCGCACGCCACTGCATTTTAGCCAATATGTTTAATGACTTTGTGCATTACAAAAAGTTTGTGTACATACACACAATTCATTTATGTTTCATATACACCTTGGAGGTCATTCCGAGTCGTTCGCTCGGAAAAATTCTTCGCATCGCAGCGTTTTTCCGCTTAGTGCGCATGCGCAATGTCCGCACTGCGACTGCGCCAAGTAAATTTGCTATGAAGTTTGGATTTTTACTCACGGCTTTTTCTTCGCTCAGGCGATCGTAGTGTGATTGACAGGAAATGGGTGTTACTGGGCGGAAACTGGCCGTTTTATGGGCGTGTGGGAAAAAACGCTACCGTTTCCGGAAAAAACGCGGGAGTGGCTGGAGAAACGGAGGAGTGTCTGGGCGAACGCTGGGTGTGTTTGTGACGTCAAACCAGGAACGATAAGCACTGAACTGATCGCAGATGCCGAGTAAGTCTGAAGCTACTCTGAAACTGCTACGAGATGTGTAATCGCAATATTGCAAATCTTTCGTTCGCAAATTTAAGAAGCTAAGATTCACTCCCAGTAGGCGGCGGCTTAGCGTGTGCAATACTGCTAAAATCGCCTTGCGAGCTAACAACTCGGAATGAGGGCCCTTATACAGACAGCTAGAAGGTCATTTAATACTATAATTTTAATAACTTTGTGCATCAAATAAAGTTTGTGTACATTGGAGGTCATTCCGAGTCGTTCGCTCTGAAAATTTCTTCGCATCGCAGCGTTTTTCCGCTTAGTGCGCATGCGCAATGTCCGCACTGCGACTGCGCCAAGTAAATTTGCTATGAAGTTTGGCTTTTTACTCACGGCTTTTTCTTCCCTCAGGCGATCGTAGTGTGATTGACAGGAAATGGGTGTTACTGGGCGGAAACAGGCCGTTTTATGGGCGTGTAGGAAAAAACGCTACCGTTTCCGGAAAAAACGCGGGAGTGGCTGGAGAAACGGAGGAGTGTCTGGGCGAACGCTGGGTGTGTTTGTGACGTCAAACCAGGAACGATAAGCACTGAACTGATCGCAGATGCCGAGTAAGTCTGAAGCTACTCTGAAACTGCTACGAGATGTGTAATCGCAATATTGCGAATCTTTCGTTCGCAAATTTAAGAAGCTAAGATTCACTCCCAGTAGGCGGCGGCTTAGCGTGTGCAATACTGCTAAAATCGCCTTGCGAGCGAACAACTCGGAATGAGGGCCCTTATACAGACAGCTAGAAGGTCATTTAATACTATAATTTTAATAACTTTGTGCATCAAATAAAGTTTGTGTACATTGGAGGTCATTCCGAGTCGTTCGCTCTGAAAATTTCTTCGCATCGCAGCGTTTTTCCGCTTAGTGCGCATGCGCAATGTCCACACTGCGACTGCGCCAAGTAAATTTGCTATGAAGTTTGGCTTTTTACTCACGGCTTTTTCTTCGCTCAGGCGATCGTAGTGTGATTGACAGGAAATGGGTGTTACTGGGCGGAAACAGGCCGTTTTATGGGCGTGTAGGAAAAAACGCTACCGTTTCCGGAAAAAATGCGGGAGTGGCTGGAGAAACGGAGGAGTGTCTGGGCGAACGCTGGGTGTGTTTGTGACGTCAAACCAGGAACGATAAGCACTGAACTGATCGCAGATGCCGAGTAAGTCTGAAGCTACTCTGAAACTGCTACGAGATGTGTAATCGCAATATTGCGAATCTTTCGTTCGCAATTTTAAGAAGCTAAGATTCACTCCCAGTAGGCGGCGGCTTAGCGTGTGCAATACTGCTAAAATCGCCTTGCGAGCGAACAACTCAGAATGAGGGCCATTGAGCCATCAGAAAACAAAGGTTTCACTATCTCAGTCTCACTCAAAAAGTTCTGTATTTCGGAATATTCCGTATTTCAGAATATTTGGATATGGGATACTCAACCTGTAGTATGCTTTTCTGGGTGTGGGAATTTAGTGTGGATCTGGCCTTCTCAATGTATTTCATGTGGATCTGGCCTTTAGCGATTCAGCAATTTAGGGGCGCCAAAATGAGATTATATCTTGCCACCTCAACCTAAAAACGTTCTGACGCCCCTGATGACACACCTTCATTTTTGCAAACACTCCCTCTTTCTTAGACTTTAGTGCATGCTAAGTGTGAAACATATGCATGCACAAACTACCAATTAGCGCTCAACTGCAAAAACATCAGCATAGCGTCCATCATCTCTACTTTTATAGGCATCATAATGAAGGTTTAGGGAATAGAATATTGGGGGTAATTCAGACCTGATCGCTAGTGTGTGTTTTTTGCATCCCTGCAATCTAGTAGTTGTCGCCTACAGGGGGAGGGTATGGTTTGTGTGCAGGTGTGCGTTTTCGCTTTAGCTGCACAAACATAAGTTTGTTCTGTCTCTGCACTTCCCAGTACTTACTCAGCCGCCTCGATGATTGGGGCTGGAACTGACGTCAGAAACCCTCCCTCTAAACGCCAGGGCGCTCCTGCGTTTCCCGGACACTTCTTGAAAACGGTCAGTTGCCACCCACAAATTGCCTCTTCCTGCCGATCTCCTAGCGATCGCCAGTGCGTTCTGAATTTTTGCACCATCCCGTCACTGACCAGTGATCCCCATTGCTGCAGTCCGTCGCGCCTGCACATTGTGGGGCATATGCATTCACAGTTCAGATCTGATCGCAGCATACCTCCCAACTGTCCCGATTTTCGCGGGACAGTCCCGTTTTTCAGGGTCTGTCCTGCTGTCCCACCCACGGGCCGCACTGTCGGGCGGGGGGAGGTTGGGAGGTAACTCTGTCACTGTGCCTCTCTGCGTGTGTAGGAGCCGCGGCAATTCGATGTAGTGCGCATGCGCGCGCCATCCTAACGCTGCAGTCACGGGCAGTCTCACTCTCTGCAGCTCAGACTACATTGGCCACGCCCCCTGTATGACGCGCCACGTTGGCGTGCCGCCCGGCCACGCCCCGCTGATTCACAGTGTCTTTTCCCGGGGCTGAGTCTGGCTGAAAGATCTGATGATCCTGCTGTAACGCTGGGGCTGGCTGGCTGGCAGGCAATCGGGGTACCAGTACACTGTATTCATACACACCACAATTTACACAGTACTAGGCTGTGTTATATAAGACCAGGACTGATTTTATGTATATATATATATATATATATATATATATAATATATATATATTTATATATTAAATATATATATATATATATATATATATATATATATATATGACAAGAATTACTCTCCCACTGCGCTATTTCAAACAAAAAACTAAAATTAATTAATTATATGGCTGCCTGTATCCTCTAAGTTCCCTGTTAGGAGGAACTAAATGTGTGAAAATATGAAACGAAATAGAGGAGATGGCGCCAAGGGAGTTATATCAACGCCCTACCTAAAAACGGACCCTTACAGTACTCTCCGGTTAAATTACGTCAGATAACAAATACTAACATAAAAATTTATTAAAACAACATATAAACCCGACACAAATGTTCATAAGTATACAGAGTTGATACATTTACATTTGTCGCACAATTTGAACAATCAGTTTGTAGTGATGAGGAAAAAGCGTAGATATATCACTACGATTTCCTCCTTCTCCTTATTGTAGATTCGGAGGTAACATCAGATAATAGATAGATAAATAATCCAACGCGTTTCGTCTTGTTCCAAGACTTCATCAGGGGTAAAATCTCTTCATTTCAGAACATATTGCCAGCACATAAAAGGTCATTCAAAGATGTATGAACAACGTTTCAATATTTCAATGGGACTTGATTGATACAGCGAGGACCATACCTCATATATCATCAGCTTGAGTCTGACATTCAGATATTCGAATATGGGGAAGATTCATATGTTTATAGAATCTAACTGGTTCACAAGCATAAGGAACCTCATCGGTCAGCAGCTTGAACCTGACACTCAGAGACTCAGGAGTGAAGGCAATTCAAATGGGTATAATGTCTAACCAATTTAGAACACGTGGTAGACCCTCCAGTAGTGCAGTGCTGACAACCAAGTCTCTGTATAATGATATATATATATATATACAGATAATACACATATACGTGTGTGTGTGTGTGTGTGTGTGTGTGTGTGTGTGTGTGTGTATGTATATATATATATATATATATGTAGTATATGTTCTATATTTATTTCATGCTACGATATATATATATTAAAAAAAAATAAAAAAAAAATATATACAATGGCTTTATACATATATATCTATATCTATGTTTTTTACGGTCTGTCCCGCTGTCCCACCCGTGGGTCGCAGTGTCCCGCGGGTGGGGGGTCAGTTGGGAGATCCCCCCTGTCACTTGCTGCTTTGAGCAGAGCAGCAGTGAATAGATGCTGTGCGCATGCGCACAGCGTCTATTCACGGCAGAGAGGGACAGGGGGCATGACCAGCAGCTCTCACAGCGCTGTTCATGCCCCCATAATGATGTAAACTGGGGCGTGGCTTGCGATTGCGGCACTTGCCGCGAGCCCACGCCCCCTTTCCGATAGGCCCCGCTCCCTAATTTCGGGCGCGCGCCCTTGGCGCGCGAAAGTGTCCCTCCTTCCTGCACTCCAATGTTGGGAGGTATGTCGCAGGCTGTGAGAAAATGCACAGCAGCAATCAGGTCTGAATTACCTCCATTATTTAAAAGCTAAAATGGCCTGTCTGCTATTAGTCTATTATTTTGGAGATTTGGGGCCAAATGTAATAGGGTGTACTATCAAACTTGAACCTTCTCGCACAGTTTGAAGGTGCAAGTTGGTCCCGCATACATGAATACTGTGTCCCTCATGAGTCCTGTCATTAGGACAGCCACCAGTCTTCCACTTCTGTAGGAGCAGCCTGCTGATTGGCTGTGAGCGGCCAGACTGTCAATCAACGCTTCACCCATTGACCTCAATGGTGGGAACTGCTAGACTGACCCCTAATAACCTAGAGGGCTCTTATGGAAGCGGCCGCTGATTGTCTGGCAGCTCTCCTAATGACAGGACTCACGTGTGTCCAGTCATTTGCGTAGAGGAGCGCTATGTGTATACACATGGCACAGGTGGTACGTTGTTTTTTTTAACCCCTTGGATGTCTATATGGACCAAACAGCATGTATAGGTACATGGATATAAACCAGGGATAGGCGAGTATAATATTTTTTATTTTTTTTCCAGTGATCATGGATTTTACGTGGACAAGTGGATCCCTGGGACAAGGCGAATATGTATGAGTGTTAATGTGTGAATTACAGTTTTACTTTCACGCTGTGTGTCCTGTCATTATTAAAAAAAATTTTTACAGGGGGACTATGTGGGCCCTTCAATGTCCCATATGCTGGTACTTGTGGTTCTCCAAGTAATGACATGCAGAAGAGGCTTGCTGGGACCTGTAGTCCTCCAGTAAAAAAAACATTATTATTTTCAAACTCTCAAACTGAATGCTATCAACAAAAATATCCACACCCACAGCCCAGGGGTGCCGGGTATACAACAGGCTTCAGCCCAGGCCTCGGGCTGACTAGTTATGGAGAGTTAATGCTTCAGCCACGGGACACTGTCAATCTCGATTAGTATGTTTTCCATGGG
Organism: Pseudophryne corroboree; assembly: GCF_028390025.1. Classification (NCBI taxonomy): domain Eukaryota; kingdom Metazoa; phylum Chordata; class Amphibia; order Anura; family Myobatrachidae; genus Pseudophryne; species Pseudophryne corroboree. The sequence continues at coordinate 225,350,522 of NC_086454.1, read as the reverse complement.
AAATTTCATAGGAATTTTCAGCCATACGAGTTGCTGGAATGTGAGAAACATGCGAGTTTGCATGGTCTAGCCAAGGGGGAAGATGTATTAATGGGCAATATGGGGAAGATAGCATGCTGCTGTGCAGGGGCAATGTATGAATGGTCAGTAACAATGACCGTTCCAACAACTGCAGCTATTGATTTCAGCAGCTGCGGTTTTTGTTGTCTGGCTCACAGCACTGTCTCGGGATGCACGGGAGATCTTGTGAGGCTTGCAAAATTTTGTGCATGCCCAGTGAGCCAGCAGGGAAGAGAGACACCGTGCATAAACACTAGACTTGATGTGCTGTGTGGGATCTGATAGGGATCATGGGCTCTGACATCCAAGATGTTAATACATCTCATTGCTACCTCTCCCTTCTTCGCCTTGTTAAAGAGGCAAAGCAGAAAGTGTTATAACCACATAATATGTGTGGATATATGTGGCATACTGGAATGTTAACAGATATTGGAAAGTTCCAAAAGCCATTTGATTCTTATCAGTGAGTGAGGGAGTTTATGGCCCAAAACCAGTTAAACCAGTTCTGGCAGACCCTGCCACATGTAGGGGGTTAGGACAGGAAGTGTAGGGTGGTTTAGGACAAGGAAAATAAGACAGGCTACAGTCCAGTGTGAGCTGAGAACTGGGATGGAAGGCACAGGCTAAGCGACCAGGGATGAGAGCCCATGCTAGGGCTGTGAAATAGGCATGGTATTCCACAGCCCCTGGCATTATGGAACAGCATGTAGGTGCTGCTAGGAAGAGCAAGAGATATCCAGATTCGCAGTGTGAGAGCAGCAACAGCATGAGCAATCAGTGAAGGAAGAAAGGGGATCCCCACCTTCAGGGATACCCAAGAAGGAGGACGGGAGGTGTGAGTCTTCAGGAGAGGACTATCTGGGTGAGTGGTAGGAAACCACATGTGGCAGAAGGCCCCCAGTGATGTGTCCATGAGAAATCCCGTTTATATAGACTGCAGATATCCCTAAGCGAATAGGAGTAGAACGCACCAAAATGAATCTCAGTTTGCGGCTGCCGCATTACTGATTCCCAGAGACTGCGCCGGTATGTACTGTAATGCTGTCCCATCATTGTTTATGCTGTTATTGCCAGTAAAGTGAATGGAAGGAAATGCTGACTTGATGTAACCCATATGAATATTGGGGGTAATTCCGAGCTAATCGCTCGCTGCCGTTTTTCGCAGCACAGTGATCAGGTCACTACTGCGCATGCATATGCACCACAATGCGCAGGCACGTCGTACGGGTACAAAGCGGATCATTGTTGGGCGATGGATTTAATGAAGAAACCGTTCGCACAGCGGATCGAAAGGAGATTGACAGGAAGAAGGCGTTTGTGGGTGTCAACTCCCCGTTTTCTGGGAGTGTTTGGGAAAACGCAGGCGTGTCCAAGCATTTGCTGGGCAGGTGTCTGACATCAATTCCCGCACCAAAAAGACTGAAGTGTTCGCAGCAGCTGAGTAAGTCCAGAGCTACTCAGAAACTGCACAAAATGCTTTTGCAGAGCTCGGCTGCAAAGGTGTTCGCACACTTGCAAAGCAAAAATACACTCCCGTGTGGGTGGCGACTATGCATTTGCATGGCTGCAAAAAATAGCTAGCGAGTGATCAACTCGAAGTGAAGGCCATTGTGCTGGAGAAAGGAGAACAAGAAATTACATGTGATTGTTGTGATAACCCTGTCTGAACTGTGAATAAACTGCTTGCTTATGTGATGAGATGGCCTGGCGATCAATGCTTTAAAATCACTGACGGACCTGCCGCTGCCCGACTATCACATTTACCACATCTACCCCCAGCCTATTACATGTGCTAGTTGAAGAAAAAGTGCGAGTTTATTAAATCGGGGGATTCTATATTCATCTATTTAAAAGTACTGATGTTTTCCCCATATTTGATTTTGATTGGGATTTGGCTTTATATTCGATTTTACATTCGATTTTGCCTTTAATAAATAGCCAAATGTAAAATCACCAAAAACTCAAAATCGAACATAAGTAAATATACCTCAACATTGCCACGCTTAAACTGTTTTTTAGATGAGTTTCAGGAGGCACCACTTTTGAGGGTATATTTACTGAAGTGCAGGTTTTCAGTAGTGGAGATATTGTCCATAGCAACCTTCTACTTATTTATCTAGCACGTTCTATAATAGCCAGAATCTGATTGCTACTGGCAACATATCCAAAAACCTGCATGTTAGTAAATACAATACACCACTAGGTAACACAGGGCTGCTCTACAAACTAAGGGGTAGGTGTATTATACCCGCACATATGGGGGAGAAGTGTTATCAGTGCATGTCATGTGGACATTAATAGCAGTGACTATTGGGAATAATAACTTATATTCTCACTGTAGTTCAGTAACTGATCTCTGCTGCCCTTATGTGGCCATAAGTGGAATAATACTGTTCTACAGTACTGTAGACAACAGTAGTTACTCTGCTAAACTTCTCATGGTACAAGACTAAGCACATCCCTCCCAACCAGTTCTACTGAAAAACAGCAAGAGGAACCTATACCTCTGAACATACATTATACAATATAAGTAGGTAATAATGTTTGTATGCTACAGTATCAGTGCCAAAACTAGGATTTTTGCACCCGGGGCAAGGCAGTAATTTGGCGCCCCCCATGCACACACACAAACACACAAATTTGTGAACCATGTAAAAAACACAGTAATAAATAGTTGGCAAAGTGACAACCAGCACTGCCAGGGTGCATCCAGCACACATTCCCTATGAAAATGGATAGGAACACAAGAAAACTAACATGCACCTCAGATAGAGTATTGTGGGGGACTCTGACTGGCCAACTGCTATAGGAATACAAAACCCAGTATGCCAGAGAAGACCTAGGACCAATAAAGGAGGAGTCCCAACTTTCTGGGGAGTGAGAACACAATGTGGGTTATCCTGGTTGCAGAGAGGAGTCCCTAGGACTGGCTGGTGTTATAAACCTGATATAAGCCATGCAATCACTGTATCACACACATGGTGGTGGTGGGGGGGGGGGGGGGGATGACTCCAACTGGCCAACTGCTGTATGACTACAAAGCCCTGTATAAGAAAAAACAATTTGTGTTCCCTAATGGACACTGAAGTGAAAAATAATACTACATAATAATTTAGATAATATGGAGTTCTTAGTTGCGTATATCTGCATATATAGGGTTAAGCCCCCAGGCCAATCGGCAAGGCGTCTCTGTCACTAAGATCTCCGTAATATCTGATTATTATGTAGTATTATTTTTCACTCAGTGTGCATTAGGGAACACAAATAGTTTTTTCTTACACAGAATTACCCCTCCCTTTTAGCACCTGAGTGACATCACAATCTGATTGAGCAGCTTGCCAATATATGTGCATTGCAAAGCCCTGTATGCCAGTTGGAACCTAGGACCATACTTTGGGGGACAGCAGCTGTTTTGGCGTATAGATACCTCACCTCAGTGCCCAGATTAATTATCGGCCGCTGCTGCTTCCTCTCTCCTTGTCCTTTTCTGGTGGAGCAGCCGTGCAGGAAGGGGAAGGCCCTAAGGAACAGGGCCAGGGGCAGACATAGAAGTATGTAAACAGCCACCCCGCCCCATTCATAAGTCTTTTATTTGCCTGAGGGATTGGTTTCCCAGGTGTCCACATTGGTGGTACTGGGGAGGGTGACCTGTAGCAAGGGTCCTGGGATCTCGCAGGGAAGGTAGCCTCTTAGAGCTGAGAGGAAGGAGAGGAGGCAAAGTACCCATCTCTGCACCCTCTAAGATCCTGCACCCGGGGCACATTCCCCCTTAGCCCCCCCTAGTTGAGGCCATGACACTATTTGGTTAATTGTCTGTAATAATGTTACACACTGTTTACATTGTGTGAATTTTACCTTGTTCAGTGCAAACACAGGATTTTGTGAGAGGAGTTTCTGCCAGACTAGTATCATTAATCATGCTTTATTCTTTGAATAAAGCTTTTTTCATCTATAGAAGTTTGTAAACAATTTTTATATCAATTTAAATTTCTATTTCTGGGTTTTGGTTTTTATACACAAATACAAAAGTGATGAAACCTTAGAAAAATGCTCAATAAAACAGGAATGCAGCAAAGATCACTTTAAAAGAGGGAAGGCGATCACGAGACCACCTGTCGGGATCCCAGCGGTTACAATGCCGCTGTCAGATTCCCGACAGCCAGTGAAATGCCGCCGCCGGAATACCGGTACCACAGGCATTTCTCCCTTTATGGGTGTCCACAACATCAAGATGGGGACAGCCTGTATCCCGGCCATCGGTAAATCGTATGTTATCCGTAAAAGGTAATTCATCCAGGAATACTCAGAATCACAACACAAATCCAATAAGTACACCAATGTTCATGTGCCTTCCTAGTACACATGTTTAACAAAAACACCAAAAGTGTGCAGGATATCACACCCTGTTATAGATCAACATAAGGTAAAACAATAATCCCCATTTAAAATAGATTCTTTTAAGGGAAATTCCTTAGATAGAATCTGCTCTTTAAATTCAATACAGGTTGAGTATCCCATATCCAAATATTCCGAAATACGGAATATTCCGAAATACGGACTTTTTTGAGTGAGAGTGAGATAGTGAAACCTTTGTTTTTTGATGGCTCAATGAACACAAACTTTGTTTAATACACAAAGTTATTAAAAATATTGTATTAAATGTACTTCAGGCTGTGTGTATAAGGTGTATATGAAACATAAATGAATTGTGTGAATGTACACACACTTTGTTTAATGCACAAAGTTATAAAAAATATTGGCTAAAATGACCTTCAGGCTGTGTGTATAAGATGTATATGAAACATAAATGCATCCTGTGCTTAGATTTAGGTCCCATCACCATAATATCTCATTATGGTATGCAATTATTCCAAAATACGGAAAAATCCCATATCCAAAATACTTCTGGTTCCAAGCATTTTGGATAAGGGATACTCAACCTGTAGTATTCTTCAGCCTTGTTTATAAGGTACACTCCTTCACTTTCATATCTGGAAAAATGCCTCCTTTTTACAATTCATTATACAGTATAAACAGTAAGGGTTCAGGCAGACACATAGAAAATAGGACAAAATAGTGCAGAGAATCCTTAAACAAATTACATATACTATAACATTGCACTTCCAATATACAGAAGTAAATAAGCGTTTGTCAGATTTCCAAAGTGACATACTGCAATAGACAGATGGTGAATCCTGAAGTCTGTGATGTTGTTAGGACTCAAGGGATTAGGCTCTGGATCCACAGCCCCTCACAGTCACTGGATAGGTAAAAGCCACGCTTAATGCGTTTCAGACCTGCAAAATCCTTCATCAGAGGGGAAACTAAAATTAAACCTGCACACTTTGCCTAATTCAATTAGAATTGCCAATTCGTACTACTCGCAGCAATGTTGTGTGGATTTTGTCTACAATACAAACTGGAAGAAGTACATGGAAACCGTCCTGGACCGCAAAAAAGTGACAACCTCGTTAGCAGGACCATATAAGAGGCTGTTAGTGTGCATAAGGAAAGTACTGGATGCTTTTAAAAGGTGTCAAATGGCTGATTTGTGAATGAAAAAAAAAGTAAAATAATATTAAATGTTTACGAATTTTGTTTCATTACAAAGAAATTAAACGAAAAATGCAAAAAAATAAAAAAAAGAAATAAAGGTGATTTGGGGGTAATTTGAGGACACTTCAAAAAAAATCTAAAAAGCAATGATATTTGTCATTGAAATAAATAGTGTAATGGATTTGTGGTGCAACAAAAACTTGATTTTATGGTCATTGTTATCCAATGGACCTGATCGCTACTGTGCGTTTTCGCACAGCAACCGATCAGCCGACGGCTGAATCAGCCCTGCGATCGTGTCTACCTGATTGACAGGCAGAGGTGGTCGCTGGGGCGGTCCAGCGGTGTTTAGCCGCCGTTCAGGGGTGGAGTCCGGGCAATGCAGTCGTGCCCGGACCATTGGGGGAGGTGGACCACGGCGGCTGTGTGACGTCACACGCAGCCGCTGTGAACCTCACAGCGATGAGTTGCTCCTGCCAGGGAGCTACTCCTAAAGTACAAAAGCATTGCCGTTGTGCAATGTTTTTGCACTTGTGCGGGGGGCAGGGCCTGATATGTGGGGCGGACTAGCCCTGTGCTGGTCATCCCCCCCACATGTCTGCATACCTCCCAACTTTCCTATGGTCTAAGGAGGGACACGTGCGGCCAAGCCGCGCGCGCTCCCAAAAAGGGGTGTGGTCTGTGAAAAGGGGGCGTGGCTTTGCGGGAGGACTCGCGATCGCTAGCCACGCCCCCGTTTTCGTCACTCTGTGAGCTGCTGGCATGCCCCCTCTCCTCCTGTCTCCCCTGAATAGACTTGTCATTTTTGGGGTATTTTTTTAGTAGTAGTTCTACAGGTACCAGCGGCCCAGTTTTTCCGCCGCATGCTGGTACTTGTGGTTCTCCAAGTACCAGCTTGCGGGGGAGGCTTGCTGGGACTTGTAGTACTGCTACTAAAAACAATATTCATAACTATCAACAAAGGCTATCAGCCCCCCATCCGCAGCCCATTGGATGGGGGGGACAGCCTCGGGCTTCATCCCTGGCCCTTGGGTGGCTGGGGGGGGGACCCCTTGATTGAAGGGGTTCCCACTCCCCCAGGGTACCCCGGCCAGGGGTGACTAGTTGGATATTTGATGCCACGGCCGCAGGGCACGGTATAAAAGTGACCCCCGGCTGTGGCATTATCTGTCCAGCTAGTGGAGCCCGGTGCTGGTTTTAAAAATACGGGGGACCCCTACGCTTTTTGTCCCCCGTATTTTTGGAACCAGGACCAGGCGCAGAGCCCGATGCTGGTTGCTTAAATATGGGGGAACCCCTGTCACTTTTTCCCCCATATTTCTGCAACCAGGGTCGGCTCAAAGAGCCCGAGGCTGGTTATGCTTAGGAGGGGGGACCCCACGCATTTTTTTTGTTGAAAAATTAACACTTTCCCACCCCTTCCCACTGATATACATGCACGGATCTCATGGATCCGTGCATGCCTATCCAATCACGGCTCAAAAAAGCAGGTCTGCTTTTTTTTAGCACTTTTTTACGAATTGTAATTTTTCACGGCAGTGTTTGGCTCTTTTAAGATTTGCACTTTTTAGTAAATGACCGAGTTCTGCTAATTTGCTGGCGTATTTGACCGATGGTGTATTCATTCGTATTTTTTTTCTTGGACTTCCAAAAAAATACGAATGCCCTCATCACTGCCGTGATTTGAGTTTAGTAAATGACCGAGATGACACTTTGAAGAAAAAACGGCATCTCGGTCAAAATCGGGACCTTAGTAAATATACCCCTATATGTCGCTAATTGTCGCCGTTATATCTCGGTATATTATATTCACGAACCAGGATCGGCTGGAGAGTAGGTATCTCTTTTTCAAAAAAGGTAAGTATTAGCTCGCACTCACTATTTCTATTCATGCACAGATACACATTTTAAGGCATGTGTGAGGGGAAGGTTGTTTGGGGAATAAGGCAGTCCCAATTTTAGTGTGGATCTTTAAGGGATGTGGCAATCCCTAATTTTTATCCAATAATCCACATATATTGCCAACCTGATTACATTCTATATATTCCATTATACCAGACCAGCTTAAAATCCTTCTCTGTTTAATGATTTTATTCATAGGTATAGAGCTGTGTCATTCAAGGAGATAGCGCTCCTCTAGGAATATATATCAACCCCATATATCATGACCCTTATAATATTTCATAATGTAATTGAGCATATGGTATCTGATATTTAAAAATGTGTAGCCTCCACAGTTTCTACACTCTCCCAATGATAATCACTATGTTGTTCAATTGAAGCAAATGGCTACTTTTTTATTCTAAATATTTACCCAATTATTAGCTACAATATAATAGATTACACTCATACTGATTCAGTGTGGGGATTTAGGAGTCTGACCACCATCCTCCCATTACACTCCTGCTTTCCCTGTCCTTTTCCACTGCCCTTCTGATGAGAGGAACCAGATGTTACTTTCTCTAACGTCCTAGTGGATGCTGGGGACTCCGTAAGGACCATGGGGAATAGACGGGCTCCGCAGGAGACATGGGCACTTTAAGAAAGAATTTAGATTCTGGTGTGCTCTGGCTCCTCCCTCTATGTCCCTCCTCCAGACCTCAGTTTGAATCTGTTCCCAGACGAGCTGGGTGCTGTTCAGTGAGCTCTCCTGAGCTTGCTGTAAGAAAGTATTTTGTTAGGTTTTTTATTTTCAGGGAGCTCTGCTGGCAACAGACTCCCTGCATCGTGGGACAGAGGGGAGAGAAGCAGCCCTACTCTCTGAAGCTAGGTCCTGCTTCTTAGGCTACTTGACACCATTAGCTCCAGAGGAATTGTACACAGGATCTCACCCTCGTCGTCCGATCCCAGAGCCGCGCCGCCGTCCCCCTCGCAGAGCCGGAAGACAGAAGCCGGGTGAGTATGAGAAGCAAGAAGACTTCGAAATCGACGGCAAAAGACTCCGTTCTTCACATGAGGTAACGCACAGCACTGCAGATGTGCGCCATTGCTCCAAACACACCTCAGATACTCCGGTCACTGTAAGGGTGCAGGGCGCAGGGGGGGGGGGCGCCCTGGGCAGCATATGGACCTCTTTTGGCAAAAGTACACATATATACAGTTGGGCACTGTATATATGTATGAGCCCCCGCCAAGAAAATGTATATTTAAGCGGGACAGAAGCCCGCCATCGAGGGGGCGGGGTTTCTTCCTCAGCACTCACCTGCGCCATTTTTTCTCCACAGCTCCGCTGAGAGGAAGCTCCCCAGGCTCTCCCCTGCAGAAACACGGTAGAAGAGGGTAAAAAGAGAGGGGGGCACATAATTAGGCGCAAAAATCTATGTAAACAGCAGCTACTGGGTTAACATTAAGTTACTGTGTTATTCCTGGGTTTATAGCGCTGGGGTGTGTGCTGGCATACTCTCTCTCTGTCTCTCCAAAGGGCCTTGTGGGGGAATTGTCTTCAGATGAGCATTCCCTGAGTGTGTGGTGTGTCGGTACGTGTGTGTCGACATGTCTGAGGTAAAAGGCTCCACCAGGAGGAGATGGAGCAAATGTGTGTGTGAGTGGTGTCTCCGTTGACACCTGCTTGGATATGTGAAATTAAGTGCTAAGGTAAAATTATTGCACAAAAGATGAGAGAACAGACAGGGAATCTACTGTCAAAGTCGAAAAATATTGTAATGCATATGCCTTGTACTAACCCCATGCACATGCCCGCTGCTCGTGCATTCAGTTCGCCGTGCGTGCACATATCCGCAATTTGCGAAGGATCGCTCCGGCGATCATGCGCGTGATATGGGTATTTACGGCGGAGTTTGTGAGCGCGTAGAGGGTTATTAGAACATTACATATTTAACCAAAATAGTGTACATTTTAGATATAGTTCCCCTAGACCACATCAGCGAGTATTAATAGTTTAAACAGTTCCTGGACAAGGAGATTCGCCTTTGCATGATAGGAAGGGTCAGATAAAGGTTGGAAGGTGATGTCTAGTATCCAGCTGTAGGGTATTTTGAGGGTAACATTCCGGTGTTGGTTAGAGAAAGATCGCATGTTCCAGCATATAGTTATGTGCAGAAGTAGAATATAGATATTAACTGTATTTACTGTATATTATGTATGCGGCGGGAATCCAGAGGATACCACCCACAAGAGCAGTTGGGGAAAGACATCGCCCATCTATTCAAATCAACCTATGACCTCTTCTGTAATGAAAAGACACATCTCTGTGTCCAATGGACAATGCGATTACAGTGACCATTGTATTGTGTATGTAAGTTGTGTATAAAAAGACTATTGTTGCCTGGCCGGTCAGAAGACTCTGAACGCTATCTAAGTGACCAGCGGAGGACTGGCCGGGTTGCGCTTGCGAACATTCTCACATATGTACATTCTCTGTAGCCATTATTCTGTTTAGATTTATCTTGTTAGCCTGTAGTGTATGATTTGTACTGTTTACCTTTTGGAACAAATCCACGGTGGCCTTAGAACCCTGTGTGCAACTACAAATCAGTGTTGTGTCTTCACTTTCCTGCAAGGGCTTTAAAGTGTATTTATCTGTATAAGGTGTATAAGTATTGATAAGGTGTACGCACTGCGGGTACTTTGTACCGTCAGCGCTACTTAAGGTTTAAGGTATAACATCGTTGCAGTACTTTGCTAAGGGTTTAAAGTGTAATCATATCATTGCATTGTATCATTAACAAGGTTTAAAGGTTATCAATTGTGTGTGCGCACGCTGTGTGTACTCTGTACACTCAGCGCGGCATGTGTACGCCAAGTACGTACCACGTGCGGGACTCTGTACGCAAATAGCGTACAAAGTACGTAGCACGTGTATTCAGTCTAGCGGCCATAGCGGCTCCATGGTAATAGTGTATCTAGAGGTATAGCTTTTCGGTCTAAGATAATATCGACGTTATCAATTGGGAGCTCGTCCGGTTCCTCCTCATACCCGCAGCCTAGCAGGTTTACGCAGACTTTATCTATCAGCAAAGGGCGGAAAGGTATCCCATGTAAGCCTTCTCTTGGTTGGTGGATACACTAGTGCTGATTAGATTAGCGTCTGCCCTGCATGGTTTGTAGGGATGCTGGAGGGATCCGTAAGGTAAGAACGCAAAGCTATTTTTTTTATATCTGTGAAATTTCTGTTTTGGCGCCAAATGCGCTCGCAACACACGCATGCACCTGTATTTTGTACTTTGCATATCTGCTCGCATTATTGCCGTAAGCATTGATTACTAGATTCATTTTGACCTGTATTGAGAAAATTTGTGGCTATTTAGTTAAAAAAAAAAACAGAGTTAATAATTAAGGAAGTAAGTGTAAGACGCACACGCAGCCTGGCCTAGTTGTAAAGGTTTATACAGTAGAAACTGTGTGGTGTGTTAAGTGAGCGATTATAGTTAAATATCGCTTACATTTATAAGTGTGGGATTTGTAGTACTGCGGACGTACGGCCTTTGTACACGTGTCTCGGATAAAGTACGGAACTGCGTATGCAACGTAAAGGCATACACACGTGGCGTGTTTACGCAACATGCGTAAAAGTACGACCGCTAAGTACAAATCACACAATAGCATTGTTTTAGTTTAGGTGCGAGACGGTAGCCACGCGATAATAGCACAAATTGATCAGTTTCCAATATTTAGTTTAAAAACCTTTTTTACTGTATTACCTCTGGAATTAAGGCTGTTTTATCTGAATGAAAGTTAATTTTCTGTACAGAAAAACCAAAGTGTATATGAGTGAATGAGCGTGAGTGTGCAAACAATAAAGGTTTTGTGGACCCAGGGAATTCGGGATCCTGTAGGAGACCACACCAGGTGAGTGGACACTTGGTGGCGTGAGAGTGGCTTGCTCACGTTAACATTGATTAAGGTACAAAGGAGCAAGTAGTAGATAACAGCAGACCAAGAGGTCAGCGAAGTCAGAAAACCGCTGACAAAGTCAAGCGAAGCTCTGAATACCGCGGCCTAAAAGGTCAGCGGAGAGTTGTGTAGAGAGCGCAGCCCAGGTGGTTGGCGTAGTACCCATATAGGCCCGTTCAGAAACGCTCCGGCTGAGGTTTCGCAGCCTGAAAAACGATTCCATTGGTCGTACAGCGGATAAGTAACAGTTACCTATGCGCTGTGCGATTGTACCGCGCGTTAGTGGGTGCAATATTTAGCTCAACGTGATACCCTTTTTACGACATTTGCGTAAAAATCGCGGGATCATAGGCGCTAAGTGTAGCACACGCAACGTGATTTGTGTAACAGGTTTTTTTATTTTAAGGGAGTTTCGCTGGTCACTCAGGAAATCTCCAACGACCAATATTTACTGGTTAGGGTAAGTCACTCCCACACATTTCCAGTAAATAGAGGTTACACAGGGGCCCTAGGTTGGGTACGACCGGCGCTGACGACAGTGTTTAGGTGTATTGGCCAACGTGGGCGTGAGTGGGTGAGAGTACTCGTTGAACTTTCACCGTTGCCTTATAATTGAGTATTTTGGTTTTTTGTAGGAATTAGCTGAGAAGGCAATACCTGCAAAAGATGGGGGCCAGTTGCTCAAGTAAGGAACGATCAACCAGGGTTCAGGTTGATATTCCGTGGCCCAAGGGGTCGGCGAGGTACATAATGTGTGAAAAATATGGATCACACACAGAGGTTTTATGCAATAAATGGGAACGTATGACTGCGGAAGATAGGGAACCATTCCCTAAGGTAGTCAGTTTTAGTCCAGAGGTGTTGCAGAATTTAAGGATTAGGATATGTCTGTTAAAATCCCGAAAAGAAAGGATCAGACACTCAAACTGTTTACATTTATGGCAACGAGAGAGTGATATGCAAAGGGAACTAGCTCACGCAGCTGGTTCCAACCCTAGCAGGAAACTGATTGCAACTGCACCACCACCACCGTATATTACAGGGGAGAAAGTGGCTACAGACAATGGCATACTAATATATGATAAGAGTGAACTTGATAAATGTATTAATGCTTACCGTGCAAGTTGTATCCCATCTTAAACTTCCCTCAGGACTGCGACCAAGAAGATGAGCCCAGCGCGATATCGGCACTCTCTCTAGCAGCCACCATACAAGACACACAAGTGGGCACGGCCCAACCAGTAAGAACAGTAGCAAAGGCCCCTAGCAGAGAGACAGGTGAGGTCGTGTCCACAGGTAAGTACGGTACAGTACATTATGCAGAGACAATTGCACCTCACATTGTAGAAGCAACCCAGAATGATGTAATTGAACTAAATCCTGTCAGGGTGATCGCAGTCCCCAATGGGAAGACTGACGCTCAGGGAATCACTCCCGTCAGGAACATTGCTATGCATTGTCCTTGGTCCCGGACAGAATTGAGGACAATTATGTCTGAATTTCCCAATCCCAGAAAGGATCTAGCCGCATGTCAGAGGTTTATTAGAGAACTAGGTAACGCCACCGAACCCACAAACAAAGATTGGCGGACAGTGCTACGGGCATGTTTGCCCTCCAATATTGACCCTGTGAAATTCATTGCTGATTGTAAATTAGACGCAGAAGTACCTCTCACTGATGAATACACTCAGGAGAATGTACGACAGATCAATCTGCAGTTAGGAGTATATTTTCCTACTGTTGTCAAGTGGAATAAAATCTTTTCCATAAGACAAAAAGAAGGTGAAACTGCTTCTGAATATTTCCATCGAGCACTGCAGGAAATGGCTAGATACACTGGGGTCGAGAACATTAAGGAAAATGTACATCATAGAGAGGTAGCTGTGTCCGTATTAATGGACGGCTTAAAAGAAACGTTGAGAACAAGGGTACAAACCACTCAACCTAACTGGAGAGGTATTTCGGTGGCTGCATTAAGAGAGTCCGCTATCGAGCACGATCGGAACATCATTAAGCACAGGGAGTCACAGGGGGATAAGCTGATGACTGAAAGTATCAAAGTCCTGACAACGAAGCCACATCAGCCAAAACCCCAGACCTCTGATGGTAAGTCGTATGTAGTAAAATGTTATAAATGTCAGAGGGAAGGACATTACGCACGGAACTGTAATTATAAAAGCACACATAATGTATATCGACCCCCTAGACCAGAACATGACTCACAGCATAACACACGTAATTGGGATCTGGGATCGCACAGTAGGAATTTTGAGCTACACGCAGGGGAAACAAGGAGGTACCCACCTAGGAGGGACTGGCAGACCTCTGGAAATTCTCAGCTACCCCCCTCACATATTGTAGCTGCCAGCGTGCTGCGGGAGGGTCACAACATACAATAGGGGCTAGGCCACACCTGTAGTCTGCAGCCAGCGAAGTTAATTGCTAGCCTTGGAAGTGAACCCGAGGTTACAGTTGATGTAGCTGGTAGATCACTACCTTTCCTTGTAGATACAGGGGCGGCCAGGTCAGTGTTAAATTCAACGGTAGGTATGAAAACCACGGGTAAAACAATTTCAGCAATGGGGGTAACAGGAGTAGTGCAACACTACCCTTTAAGTAAACCAGTGGAGATTACAATAGGGCCTTTGCAAACCAAGCATTCCTTTTTGCTAGCTGCATCGGCTCCGACTAATGTACTTGGGAGAGATTTATTGTGTAAGATGAGGTGTGTCATATATTGTACTCCTGAGGGTGTCTTCTTAGATATACCCGAGAATCACGTTCAGGAAGTGCAGGATATGCTAGACACTGTCACAACTGAGGGCCTGAGCTGACGGGAGGCAGCCTCAGTTGTAGGGGCTGAGATGTACCGGAACCTGGGAGGTTGTATCAGACCCCTGGACATGTAAGTAACATGAAGAAGAACCGCCCGAAGGCGTGACCACGACAACTTGAATAAAAGTCAATGATGTTTATTTATGACAAACTCCATGCATCACAGTAGCAGTAAAAGAAACATAAAATCAGCAGAGAAATAATACAGTTCCTGGGTACTACAGGGTGGCAGGGGCCACAGAGCTCTGGTAGTATGAGATAGTTCTTATTATCTGCGAGTTGGAAAGTCCTTACCAGGCCTGACTGTAGAAATGAAGAAAGCCCAGGATCGTACCAGCTGGTGTTCCAGGGAAAGCTGGACTTCTGTAAATAAAATAGCTGCTGTGGGTTCTGGTTGGAGCCAGACAGATGTTGGCACGGAGTGGATACTGGCTGGAACCAGTTAAATAATAAATGAAGCTTGAGAGCGATGCAATATGAATGAAATGTAGAGTTTGAGAGCGGAGAAATAATAATACCGGTGGAGAGTGGTAAACTGTAGAAAGGACACCGGCCCTTTAAGAGAAGCTGTACTCTGCTGGAAGCTGGGCTGGAAGCAGGTAATGTTGTAGCTGGAAAGAGATGAATCCACAATGGATCGGAGAGTCAGGCTACACCGCAGGTGGAATGCTGGTGCGGGTCTCTATGGTGGAAGTCTTGAGACAGGAGCTGGAACCTGGAAGACAATCACATGAGAGAGACAAACAGGAACTAGGTTTGACAACCAAAGCACTGACGCCTTCCTTGCTCAGGCACAGTGTATTTATACCTGCAGCAAGGAAGGGATTGGCTAGGCAATTATGCAGATTATCAATACTGAGAACAGATTGGTGAAAATGATCAGCTGACAAAATCCAAGATGGCTGCGCCCATGCAGACACTTGGAGGGAAGTTTGGTTTGTAATCCATGTGGTAATGAAAACAGTAATGGCGGCGCCGGCCACCGGAGACAGGAGGCGCCAAGCTGACAGGTGCACATCCAACCACGCGGACACAGCGGAGGCCGCGGCTGACGTAATCGCCACTCAGACACTCTGCATGCAGAAGCTCAGGGACGGCGGCGGAGGCCGCGGGAGACGCCATGCCAGGTGTAATATGGCGTTTACTGTGACCGCGTCTCAGAGTGACAGGAGAGGATACAGGAATGTAAATATCAGGATAACAGATGGGATCCGGTCCTGGAGCGCTGAGCCAGCCTTAGGAGGCATCTGATGGGTAAGAAATGGCGTCCAGATACCCGGATCGTGACAGACACCCCACAAAGGTTGATGTCACACTCTGCTGTTATAGACAAGTGTCCATCCAAGGTAGAGGAAATGATCTCCCAGATACCGGAATCCCTCTGGACCAAAGATGGACAAGACACTGGATTGATGGCAAATGTAGCTCCTGTAGTTGTGCAAGTAAAAGATGGTAGGATAGCTCCAAAAATCCCACAGTATCCTCTGAAGCCAGAGGTGGAATTAGAAGTGTACCCAGTCATAGAGCGCTTGCTACAAAAGGGCATCCTAGTTAGGACGTCCAGCACTGCCAATAGTCCCATCTTCCCTGTGAAAAAGAGTGGGGGGAGGGGTTACAGGCTAGTGCAGGATCTAAGGGGGATAAACAAGATAGTTGAGAGCCAATTCCCCGTAGTGCCAAATCCAGCTGTCATCCTCATGCAAATTCCCCCTACTGCGAAATTTTTCACTGTCATTGACCTCTGTTCTGCTTTCTTTTCGGTCCTTCTGCACCCTGACAGCCAATATTTGTTTGCATTTACATACAGGGGAGTTCAGTACACCTGGACTCGTCTACCCCAAGGTTTCATTGACAGCCCATGTATTTTCTCCCAGGCTTTGCATGACTGTTTACAATCCTTTCAACCTGAGAGCGGATCAGTATTAATACAGTATGTAGATGACTTACTGCTGTGTTCAGATTCACTTAATGGTGTAACCAGCACATCTTTTAGCTCTTTGAGTATCCTTGGGTGTATCCCATCTGGTCCCATTGATTTATCCACTTTTAGTTTTGAAAGTTCTGTTAGGACCTTCTCCTCTGTAAATGTACTTTCATCTGCCTTATTTTTATGAATGTCCTTGCAACTTAACTGTGGCCCCATCCCTTCTTCTGTAGTAAATACTGAGCAAAAATAATTATTTAGGTGATCTGCTATTGCCTTGTCTCCCTCCACCAAATGCTCACTCTCTGTCTTAAGTCTTATTATTCCTCCATTTGTTTTACTCCTTTCGCTTATATATTTAAAAAAAGTTTTGCCCCCTTTATCTACTATCTAATATCTTAGGTGGATGTATAGGCTTGAATGGCCTTTTGCTGCTCCTCCATCCTCTGAAGCATATTGAGTGTTGAATTCTCCCTCGTTACCACCTCTTGCTTCAGTTGATGGCGGGGCAGGTTCAGGAGTGTTTGCTGGCGCTCCAGTCTTCGGCACACAGTGGCAGAATGTCGAAAGTGCACAAAAGTTATATACATCTGTAATTCTGCGCTACAGTTTAATGCTGCCGTTTAAAATCGATGGGATTCACCCTCCAAAATCCCCACACACATACAGCAAATACAAAAATGATTAAAAACAGGCGCTCTCTAAAGTATTAAAACTTTAAAAATACTGGAAAACCACTCCAAACTTCTGTCGTTTTCCTCCAGATCGGTGCACAACTGTTAGCGTGGGGTTGAAAAGACACTACATAGCAGTTCAACCTCGCGTTCCTTTAAAGGTATCTTTAAACAGGTTTGGATGAAATTGATCCTATCACAAACAGCAGTCGCACAGAATGACAATTACGTTTAGTTTCAGTCTCGAATGCACTGAAAGGTATCTTTCAAACGATCCCCATATATGATAGGTAGGAAGCAGCCAAAACCACTGTGCATAAAAACTAGTGATGAGCGGGTTCGGTTTCTCGGACACCGAACCCCCCTGAACTTCATTGCTGAAGTTTCTCGCAGATGAAGACTGTAGAGTGACACAAGCCAAGTTACAGTTTGCCCAAAAGAAGGTAATATTCCTAGGTCACTGCATCTCCCAGGGAATGCGCCATCTTACAACAGAAAGAATAAAAGTCATACGGGACGCCCCAAATCCACAGACTTTAACACAGAAAAGGGGCTTTCCTGGGGCTAGTGTCTTATGTCAGGGACTGGATACCAGGAGCCTCAGCCCTTATGCAACCACTATATAATGCCACCAAGAAGACTGCTACAGATTCTCAAGAAGAACAAGAAGCACAGTGGGTGGCTGTTAAACAGATCAAGGAAGCCATATGTTCAGCTCCAGCCCTGGGACTCCCAGACTATACAAAGACCTTTACCTTGTTCTGCCATGAACACAGAGGACATGCTAGAGTCCTGACACAGGAGCATGGACACAAGCAGCGTCCTGTGGCTTACTACTCAGCAGCACTGGATGGAGTGATGCAAGGATCACCAACCTGCATAAGGTAGTAGCAGCTGCAGCCATCCTAAAGGACAAATGTGCAGATGTTGTGTTAGATCATCCACTTACCATACAAGTTCCACATGCAGTCACAGAAATACTGCAACAGGCATCTACAAGACATCTCAGCACAGCAAGGCTGACAAAATATGAAGTAGCCCTTCTATCAGCAAGCAACCTTACTATTAAGAGATGTACGACTCTCAACCCTGCAATTTTACTACCTCTTAAAGATGAACTTGACGGTTCAAAAGGAGGGAAAGATGAAGAAGTACAGCCAGAGGAAAGAACAGAACCATACCCGGAACAAGAACATGACTGTATAGCCCTCATGGAGGAAGAAATACAGCCAGATTGGAAGATTGATGACAAACCAATACATAATCCAAAATTTTTATTTTTCACTGATGGTTCTAGTTATTATGTTCAAGGATACAGGGTGGTGGGGTATGCAATTGTTTCCCCCCATGAAGTTATAGAAGCTGAACCTCTGAGACCTGGGACGTCTGCACAGCAAGCAGAATTAATGGTAGTTATCAGAGCATTGGAACTAGCAGAAGATGAAACTGTCAATATATACACAGATTCACGCTATGCTTATGGTGCGTCCATCTGGAAGAACAGAAACTACCTTACAGCAGCAGGTAAGCCTATCAAGAATGGGTATCTAATACAAAGACTGACAAGAGCATTGAAGCTGCCTAGACAGATGGCTGTTATAAAGACCAAAGCACATACTAAGGAATAAACAGAAGAAAGAAAGGGTAATGCATATGCAGATGCAGAAGCAAGGAAAGCAGCCCTGAAGAGCAAGCATGAACCAGCAATCTATGTCCAAGAAGAAGCAGATGAAGTAAACATAAAGACTCTCATCAAGCTGCAAGAACAAGCTAAAATAGAACACAAGGCATAGGAAAAGATGGGAGCCAAGGCAACCTGTTTAGGGTTATGGAAGAAGGAAGACAAATGGTGCTTACCAAGAGCACTATACCCCCCTATGCTATATGTATCCCATGGATCAGATCACAAGGGAAAAGAACAAATGACTAGGCTGGTACAGGACCATTGGGTAGCACCAGGATTTTATGTGGCAGCAAAGAACTTTACAGACCAATGCTGGATATGTGCAGAGAACAATCCAGGAAGAAGAACAAGGACAAGCCTTGGACAGACACCACAAGCTTATTTCCCTTTTCAGAGACTTCAAATTGATTATATACACATGCCAAAGCATGGAACATATGAATATGTTCTAACCTGCACAGACATTTTTAGCAGATGGCCAGAGGCGGGGCCGGTAGCAAAAGCAAATGCTATCTCTACTGCAAGGAAAATAATAGCAGAAATAGTGTGCAGATTTGGGGTTCCAGAAGTAATAGAACGTCTGAATGGGACCCTAATGCTTAAAATACAAAAGGCCATGCAAGAGACAGGGAAAGCATAGGTAGAGTGCTTGCCCTTAGCATTGTTTGCAGTTAGAACAACACCAGGCAAGGAAACAGGGTACTCACCTTATGAAATTTTATTTGGGACAAAACCCAAGACAGGGTGTTATTTGCACCAGGAACTGCAGCATAAACATGGGAATATGACAGGATATATAAAACAGCTGAATGAACATTTAACTGAAATACATTCTCAAGTTTTATCCTCAGGACCTGAAAGAGCTGATCTTGGACCACACAGCATCCTGATTGGCGATTGGGTCTACTTAAAAAGACACGTGAGAGGAGCACTTGAGCCCAGATATGATGGTCCTTTCCAAGTGTTGCAAGTGACCCCCACCTCGGTGAAACTCGAGGGTCGAGATGCGTGGGTGCATGCATTGCACTGCAAAAAGACCAAGATCACTATTAAACCCCAGGAAAGTAATAACCATGAATTTACTTGGACCTAAGCCTGATAGGTCCCTGTGGGGGGGTTATTTTGGGATCCGCAATGTTGGTGGTTACAATTGTATTTACTGTACATTTGGTAAACACATCTGTAAGTCAAGGCCCCACTCCAGCCCCGGCCCCTGAGATAAATACAGAGGAATACCATGTAACCATGAATAAATACCCCCGAATTGTCAGAAAAAGGCATGCAGTGTGGCCAATACCACCGTGTGCAAAAATGGAAGGCAGGGATAAATGTTTGTGTGAATGTGGACAGGAACCAATAGAAAAAGCAATGGAATGTCAGACTAAATGTAAATTCGATTACAGTACATGGGTAAAATACTTTGCAAGGGTGCAGACATGTTGGAAGTGTTGCCCAGAAAACAGTTTGAAATGGTCATGTATGACTGGATGTTGGACAAAACCCTCCCTGCATAAGAGTAATGAATGGGCATAGCTGTTAGAAGCCAGGCATAAGAGAGGCAGGAGGGCAGTAAAGGAAGTAAAAAGTAATGAAGATTATACTCAGAAACCCTGGGTACTAAAATGTATCTGTGAGTACTGTGAGTACTGTGAGTACTGTGGACTGTTGGGTCTGTTCCCATGCCCCAAAAACGGGGAAGGGGATGGGCTTTACGTTTGTCCGAGCCACCATGGAAGAATTAATAGAGGTTGCGTGGAATTCAACAAAGGATAAAGAAGACCTCCCCAATTTTTGATATCCAGGGTGTGGGAAAAGGTTGATTTCTGTGTACAATTAAGGGAAAGCCGCCATGTGTACACTGTGGGATATGATTCTCCGGTTAATCAAACCATTAAGGAAAAAGGTAGAGGAATCATCATGGACGTGGGGAAAGTGGGATTTCGGTTGGTTAAATCCAGCAAACTGGTTTAAAGGTATAGGGGGTTGGCTGATGGGAATTGCGGTACTAATAGCCAAAGTAGCTGGGATATGCTTATTATGCTATGTACTGATCAAGCTGCTTTTATGTTGTATTTCATGTTCATCGAAAAAACTTAAGCACAAGCTGCAAAGAAAAAGAAAAAAACAAAAAGCCAAACCAGCTCCCACAGCAGAAAGTGACGCTCACGCTCGAGAAATGGAGGAATATGATGATCTTGAATCACGTAATGACAGACCACCCGTCTACAAAAATGGAAGCAATCAAAATAGACTGTAAAAAGGACTCTTATGCATCTATGCCTTGTGACTATTTTGTCTGTACGGGATGGTTATTACCCTCCCTTGGCAATAGGCCCAGGGAGACAGACGTACTTGACCAGGTCATCGCCTGGCCTGCTCGGCAAAGTAGGGTAGCAAGGCATAGTGTGATGTCTTTTTGAGAATCAAAAGGAGGGAAAATGAGGAAGGTAGATGGGCAAGCATTAGTGTGATTCTGCAATAAAGGCAATGTTACTCCATTTTGTTATATTCAATAGATTATAAGCTTACTTTAGCATTAATATATGATATGCTTATATATGCTGGGGAGAAGGAAAAGTATAGAGTGATGAAATGTTCAGTTGGCAAAAAGAGGAACTTGTGGGTAAGCCATGTCTGAGAGATAGAGCAAAAAAGAGGAACGTGGGTAAGCCATGTCTGAGAGATAGAGCAAAAAAAAAAAAGGAACAAGACCGTTATCAGGAAGAGGACACAACCCTGAGGTTAAACTGTAAACTCCTCTGAGCCTTTTAGAACAAGTATAAATATGTGTATGTAAGAAACAATAAAGCAGAACTCTTATTGACTACACCAGGTTCTGTGTGTGTTTAATTTGACTTCTCCAGCTAGCTGCATGGCACTATATTTTGTCCACAGGTGGTTCTGAATACAAAAGACAGGCTGTTGTTGGAGTCCTCTCAGAGAAGGCTGAGGCTAAAGGAGGTCTACCTCCAACAATCTCCATAAACTGCATTTGGATATAGTTTGTCTGGAGGAAACACACCTAGTACAGAGTGAAGTGATCAAGCTCAATATATTGGGGTGGTGAGTCCTCACTTCTGCTTCTTATAATTCAAAATCTAGAGGTGTGGCGATTATTGCTAGATCACAACCACAGGTCGAGGTATCAGAGGTAACAATTGACCCTTTAGGACGTTTTGTTTTATGCTATTTACTTTATGAAAAACAGAAATTTGTTTGTCTGTCTATGCACCTAATATATATTCTAAGGCTTTCCTATTGAAAGTTGCCGCTTTAATTATGTGTCATACCCATCTTCCTATTTTTATGTGTGGAGATTTAAATTTAGTGTCCCTTACCCACTTAGATAAACAGATTGTTTCGTCACCACCACCTAAACTGCCTGCATTGGACGTACCAGAACTTGCAAAACTACTTAATTTGCTTGATTCATGGCGCATGCTCCACCCGATAGATAAAGAATTCTCCTGTTTGTCGGCAGCGAGGGACACTTTGTCTCGCATAGACTACATTTTATTATCTACATCGCTTTTGCCAAAATTGGTCGCTGCAGAAATGGAACCGATTGTTATATCTGACCAAGCAGTAGTATGGACAAAACTTAGTTTGGCCCCAGACAGGGGGAGCTACATTAGATGGCATTGCCCCTCCTCTCTAGCACATTCTAACTCTTTAAAGACTGCAGTCTTGCGTGCTTGGGAAGCCTTTGAAAAAGATAACTTAGATACTAAAAATCATAACCCGGTGCTTTTCTGGCAAGCGTTTAAAGCTACCGTTAGAGGTGTTATCATTTCACATATTACAGCACACAGGAAGAAAGACATTTTGGCCTACTCTTTGGCGCAGAATTTCCTTACCACCACATTCCATTTATACAAGACATGTCCATCACCGGTTAATTGTGACAATTACCTACAGGCAAAGAAGCAATTCGAGGGTATATTTTTCAAAATGGAGGCTTCTTATACTTTCGTTAGAAATTATAAGACACACAAATTCGCTAATAAATCGAATAGATTACTTTCAAACCTACTAAAAGGGCAATGCTCTCCCTCAGTTATATTTCCCTTAAAGAGGAGCGACGGCTCTTTGACCAAATCAGATTCTCAAATAGCCGAGGTATTACAGGAGTACTATAATAGTCTTTATTTGGCCCCACAAGGACCAATACCCAGAAACACTGATTTCTGGAATAACTTACCTCTACCAGCTCTGTCACTGGATATGTGTGACTCATTGATTCAGAAGGTAACTGTGGATGAAATAACTACTGCCATTGCCCAACTTAAGGTAGGCAAAGCCTCCGGCCCTGATGGCTTTACATCAGATTTCTAAAGATTAATGGCCTCAAAAATTATACCTCTTTTAGTTCTTGTTTTTAACACCATACTAGACTCTGGTCAACTCCCACTTTATTACAACACTGCCAATATAAGGGTGCTCCTTAAACCGGGTAGAGACTCCTCAGACCCGGGATCTTACAGACCAATCTCGCTTCTCAACATTGAATACAAACTTTTGACTAAGATTCTGGCCAACAGTCTGAAGTTGGTCTTACCTTCCCTCATTCACTGGGACCAGACAGGTTTTGTTCAGGGCAGGAATTCGGTGGTAAACATACGCCATCTTCTCGTGGCGGTGTGTGGGTCCCAGTGCACTAGGTCGAACACTCCCACGGCTATCCTCTCCCTTGACGCAGAGAAGGCATTCGACATGGTGCACTGGGATCATCTCTTTGATGTTTTGTACCGTTTTGCTTTCCCGCAGAAATTTGTACTTTTTCTAAAAACTCTTTATACTCACCTGTCTTCCCAAATAATTTGTAATGGCCTCCTATCTGATCCCTTCCCTATTTTGAGAGGAACGCGACAGGGATGCCCTCTATCCCCGCTGCTGTTTATATTGGCCTTGAACCATTGGCAATTGCCACTCGACAATCACCATTATTTCAGGGCATTAAGATTGGCCACAGGGATTTAAGGATATCATTGTTTGCCGATGATATGCTCCTATTTCTATCCAATCCAGAACATTCCATCCCTGAGGCCCTAGATATCATCTCTAAATTCGGAGCCTTTTCTGGATACAAAATTAACATTGATAAGTCTGAATTACTTATGTTGGCAGGTCATACACCGACACTACCAGGGGCAAGTAGCCTGAGGGATATTAAAATCATGCCCACGCATCTTAAATATCTTGGAGTTAATATACCAAGTAACCTGAATGACCTTTATAAGAGGAACTATACTCCAGTTATAGAAAAGATTGAAAAATCCATGGCAGGGTGGCACGATCTCCCATTGTCTCTGTTGGGACGCCTGGAAGCATTTAAAATGGTTCTCCTGCCTAAACTAACATACCTTATGCAATTACTACCCATTAAGTTAACAGCGAAAGATATCAAACGTCTAAACACTGCTTGTTCTGGGTTTCTATGGAAGCCCAGAAAACCTCGAATTGCTTCCTGGAAGTTAAGGCGACACAAATCAGTAGGTGGATTAAGTATGCCGGATCAGACCCATTACTCTAGGGCTCTTCTTGTCCGCTTTGCCCTAGACTGGTTAATGGAAAGTAACACGTATACTGATTTTGGCTTGGAATGTGAATTCTTCTCCCCTTATTCTCCAGGGGCTCTCCTACAAACCCCCAGACATCATATCCCTAAGCACGTTCTTACTAATCTACTTTTTAAAGATATCTATGGGGCATGGGTAGCAGTGAATGCTACTCTTCACAGACGTACTATTAGGAGGGAATGGTTACCGATTTGGGGGAATCCCACATTTACACCAGGAATAGAAAACCCTGCTTGCCAAAGGCTCATCATGAAAGGGTGTGGTTAAATCATTTCGAACCTTGCAGCTTGAATTTAATCTTTCAAGTAACTGCCTACTTGCTTCCATGCAGGTAACAGATTATGCTCTTTCCCTACCTGTAACATCACACATTGATGTATCTCAGGATCCCCTACAACCAATATTTCTTAGCTATGGAAAAAATACATTTAAACCCAGGTTGCTATATCTCAAACTCTTGAAATCCCATTCAATAAAAATAAAGGAACAGACTCACACAACTTGGATATCAGACATACCATCTTTGATTCATGCTGATACTTTATTCAAAAGTTATGAAAACACTCTCCGCACAGTGCGTGCATCGGTGTTACAGGAGGTACATATTAAAACAAGTCATAGGGCTTATATGTCACAAAGTCAGAGGCGACATTTTGTGGAGGGAGAATCAGGTCAGTGTCCGAAATGTAATGCATCCTTAGCTTCCTTGTTTCATAACCTTTGGTCCTGTGGTCATATGAAGAAATATTGGCATAAGATTATAAATTATTTGAATGACACATTCCTTCTACATGTTTATATTGACCCCATTCCATTGCTCTTTGCCAACTTCGATAATTGGAATCTGTCTCCCTCTGAACAAATGTTAATTCCCTTTTTGAGTATTTTTGTGACAGCCGCAAAAAAGGTGATATTGAACTCTTGGATTGTTAAACACTGCCCATCCCTGAGAGCACTAGATGATCTTCTAATGAGATACATGTATTTTGACAGATATGAATTGGTCTCAGAAAACAGGACTGACACGACTGCTTTTCTTAAAAAATGGGGAGCATTTATTGCATCAAAAGCTGAGGAATTGCAAACTCAGATTTATAGAGTAATAGACACACCTAGGAATTCCAGTTGTTAATTTTATTGTTTATATACCTCTAGCTTTTGGGTTTTTGTCTCAGCAAACTGTTTCCAGAGATCCTATATGTTCCTTTATATTCCTGGCCTCATTCGAACCTAACCTGAATACCATCTACTTTATGTTTATGCATGCCATGCCAAAGGCCACTTGGATTTCCCTATAGCCATTTTATGACTTAAATTTGTCTTCTCCATATATTTGACTACTAGCTGTATGTCTCATTGAAAGGTTGTAAAAAATTGTATGCTTGCTATCTCCACACTGGGACCTTCCTCCATATAACTGAACGTAATGTGTCTATGGGTTCTAACATATACTAGACGGTGTTGAAGATGTACATTGTTTTTCCCACTCCCCTTTCTCCGATATATTTTGACAATTTCTCTTGTCACTCTACCCTTGTATCTATCCTCCTCCCCTTTTCTCCCCCCCCATCTCATTTATCTTGTTACTGTTTTATTGATATATGTTGCTCCTTTTGCAGTGAATATCTTTTTGACAATGTAAACCAGAAAGTACCTTAGAAATTTCTGTTTCATTGATATGTTCATTCCTGTTTATACTGGATATGCCTAGGTCTTCTGAAGATGTAACTGATTTTATACTGCTATTGGTGTATTTGCTATTGAAAAAACCCAATAAATACATTTATCAAAATGGCGGACAAAGGAGGGGGTATAGTACTCTTAAATAGAAGTGACTATCTTGAGGAATGTGAAAGACTCTTGAATGAGAACAAAACGTATACAAAACTGTTACTAGATCCCACAGAGACGATTGTAGAAGAGATTAGGGTTCTGCTAAACAAAGGAGTAGCTGATGGTAGTATTAGCCCCGAGGAGTTTGGTTTCATGTTTATTCCATATCCAAAAGTCCCATATTTTATAGCTTACCTAAAATACATAAGCGGTTGGTCGTCCTATAATATCCAGAATAGGATCAGCATCTTCCAATATCTCAGAATTTGTGGATGCACATATAAAAGAACACGTATTAAAGCTAAAATCCTACATTAAAGATTCCACTCAGGTTTTGAATGAAATAGGCAACGATTGATGTTGAGGCCCTTTCCACGAGCATTACACATATGGGAGGACTAGAAGCCACTAGGATGTTTCTTGATGGAGATCCTGATATTGATGAGAATAGAATTTTTTTTTTATTGGAGTGTATGGAATATATACTTAAAAATAATTATTTTAATTTCCAGGGTGTGTTTTTTAACCAAGAATGTGGCGTCACCATGGGAACGCCTTACGCTCCGAGTTTTGCGAATCTCTATTTAGGAAAATGGGAAATGGAAGTCGTTGAAAATAATAACCCTTTTTGAATTGTATACATCTATATAAAAGATTTATAGATGATATCCTGATTGTTTGGTCAGGAGGTAGCGAGACTTTAAAAAAATCCATGATGTATCTGAATAATAACAATAACAATTTGCACTTTACATCTAACTTCCAACAATATACTAATGAATTTTTGTACCTCGTACTGGATAGTAAGAACTATAACAGAGAGGAAAAAAATGAACACTTATACCCACATTAAAGGAATTGATCGTAATAGTTATGTGCATTTTCTGAGTTGTCACTATAAAAATTGGATTGAAAATATACCATATTCCCAATTTGCGAGACTACGAAGTAATTGTTCTGAGGAGAAGAAATTTGAAGAACAAGCTAACATTTACGGTCAAAGGTTTAAGGAAAAAAAATTCCCTGAAGCGCTAATTAAGAAATGTTATGACAAAGCACTATACAGGGATAGGAAAGAATTGATAGTGTATAAATCATGGGGCACTACCCCTTTAAATTCTTGTGGGGTTCCCTTTTTTCCTAGATTCAATAGTAAGGGAGATGAAATTAAAAAGAAATTGACAAAACAAAGGGATATTCCTTGTCTTGACCCGTTGTTAAAATATGTAATCCCTCCATACCCGAGAGTTATATATAGAAAATCATGCTCTCTAAAAAAAAAAGGAGATTTATGGTTGACTTACCATGGTTAAATCTCTTTCTGCAAGGTACACTGTGTTCCACAGGAAATACATCAGGGTATAGAGTTGGATCTTGATCCGAGGCACCAACAGGCTAAAGCTTTGACAGTTCCCAGGATGCATTGTGTGGCCTCCTCAATAACCCTGCCTCCGTGCACAGGAGCTCAGTTTCGTTAACCAGTCCAATGCAGTTGCAGGTAAAAGAGAAGGCAGATGTTAGTCACATAGAACCACATTCTCATGACAGGAGAAGGGACCAGCGGATAATGCCATACAAACCCAAAGAAGCTAAGGGCGTGATTCAGAGTTGATCGTAGCTGTGCTAAATTTAGCACAGCTACGATCAGGCACACTGACATGCGGGGGGACGCCCAGCACAGGGCTAGCCCGCCCCGCATGTCAGTCCCTGCCCCGTCGTAGAAGTACAAAAGCATTGCACAACAGTGATGCTTCTGTACTTCAGGAGTAGCTCCCGGCCAGCGCCGCTTTTGCAAGTTGGCCGGGAGCAACTTGTCACTGCCCGGGTCGCAGCGGTTGCGTGTGACGTCACGCAGCCACTGCGGCCCACCCCCCGCACGGTCAGGCCATGCCTGCGTTGGCCGGACTGCAGCTACAAAACGGTGGCCAAACACCGCTGTGCCGCCCAGCGAACGCCTCTGCCGGCACATGCGTTCTTCTGACATGATCGCTGCACTGTGATGAACGGCAGCGTACGATCAGGTCAGAATGACCCCCTAAGTCCATCAGGGTGGGCACCCTGTGGAACCCAGTGTACCTCGCAGAAAGATTTAACAATGGTAAGTCTACCATAAATCTCCTTTTCTGCAGCGGGGTACACTGGGATTCCATAGGGAATACATTGGGGATGTCCTAAAGCAGTTCCTCAAGGGAGGGGATGCACCTTAGCGGGTATGAGAACCCAGCGTCCAAAGGAAGCATCCTAGGAGGCGGAAGTATCAAAGGCATAGAACATAATGAACGTGTTCACTGAGGTCCACGTAGCCGTCTTGCACAATTGTTCTGTGGACTCGCCACAGGGGGCCGCCCAAGAAGGTCCAACAGACCGAGTAGAATGGGACTTAATAGTAGCAGGAGCCGGAAGACCGACCTGCGCATAAGCTTGTGCAATCACCATTCTAAACCATCTGGTCAAAGTTTGCTTGTTCACAGGCCAGCCACATTTGTGAAAACCAAAAAGTACAAATAGGGAATCAGTGCTCCTAATAGAGGCAGTTCTTTCGACGTATATACGGAGAGCCCGTACCACATCCAAAGACCGCTCTTTGGAGGACAAGTCAGAAAAAATAAAGGCCGGAACCACAATCTCTGGGTTAAGGTGAAAAGATGACACCACCTTAGGCAAATAACCTGGGCGAGTTCTAAGAACCGCCCGGTCACGGTGAAATATCAGAAAGGGCAGACAGCAGGACAATGCGCCTAAATCCGAAACCCTTCTAGCAGAGGCAATAGCCAGCAAAAAGAGGACCTTGGCAGTGAGCCACTTAAGGTCCACCATCTCAAAAGGTTCAAGTGGACTCTCTTGTAGGGCATTCAGGACAACAGACAAATTCCATGGAGCCACAGGAGGGACATAGGGAGGTTGAATCCACAATATGCCCTGAGTTAATGTATGAACGTCAGGAATAGATGCAATTTTCCGCTGAAACCACAATGTCAAGGCAGAGATATGAACCTTGAGGGAGGACAGACGAAGTCCTTAGTCCAGGCCTTGTTGCAAAAATGCCAGAAGCTTGGAAGTACTAAACTTGGAAGCATCGTAATTCTTAGTAGCACACCAGGTGAAGTAAGAATTCCAGACCCTATAATAAATCCGTGCAGAAGCCGGTTTGCAGGCCTTCAGCATAGTTTGAATAACCGCTTCGGAAAATCTTTTGGATCTCAGGAGTGAAGCTTCAAGAGCCACGCCGTCAAAGCCAGTCTGGCCAGATCCGGGCAGACACAAGGGCCCTGAACGAGGAGGTCTGGGCATTGAGGAAGTAGAAGAGGACGCTCTATCGACAGGCCCTGTAGGCCTGAGAACCAATACCGTCTGGGCCACGCTGGAGCAACTAGAAGTAGTATTCCTCCTTCTTGCTTGAACTTCCACAGAACCCTGGGCAGGAGTGACACTGGAGGGAACACGTAGGGCAACCGAAAGTTCCATGGAATTGCCAGTGCATCCACGAACACTGCTTAAGGATCCCTTGTCCTTGATCAGAAGACCGGAACTTTGTGATTGTGTCGAGACGCCATCAGGTCTACATCTGGTAGGCCCCACTTGTCCACTAGGAGTTGAAAGACTTCCTGATGAAGACTCCACTCTCCCGCGTGCACATCCTGACCAGTGGCAAACGCAGGATTTAGCGAGGGGGGTTTCCGTGGGTGTGTATGTATATGTGCATGTATGTGTAATATATATATATATATATATATAAAAAGAAACAACAATACCCTTAATCTCGCGCTGTATTAAAGTTAGGCAGCACCTCTTGAAAAACTCCCTGCTAGTGGGAGATAAACATAGGATATAAATACAATTATTCAGAGGGCGCACAACGGAGTAGCTATTTCAAAAGAGAAATCAAACCAGCGTAAACCAAAAGATGGCACATTTAATAAAATGAATTAAAATTCTGATACATTAAAATTTAATACAATGGTACAATCGTCATTTGTACAAAGAAATGATACTTTCTAAAAAGATTTTGACACAAAAACCCTGGGGTTTTTGTGTAAAAATCTTTTTTGAAAGTATAATTTCTTTGTACAAATGACGATTGTACCATTGTATTACATTTTAATGTATCAGAATTTTAATTCATTTTATTAAATGTACCATCTTTTGGTTTACGCTGGTTTGATTTCTCTTTTGAAATAGCTACTCCGTTGTGCGCCCTCTGAATAATTGTATTTATATATATATATATATATATATATATATATATATATACACAGTGGTCGAAGTGGAAATTTTGAAGTGGGGGTATGCAAAAGTCAAGGACGTAATTATGCGCGCCTTCGGCACGCTCCAGAAAAGGGGCGTGGTCACCCAAAAGGGGGCGTGTCCAGTGTAGTAGAACCCCTTATACTATCTAGTACTGGTGCCCCTTTCACCTTATAGCACAAGGTACAAGCTGAAATTCACATTATAGCACATGGTACGAGCTGAAATTCACATTCTAGCACACGGTACGAGCCGAAACTCACATTGTAGCACACTGAATGAGCCGAAATTCACATTGTAGCACACTAAATGAGTCTAAATTCACATTATAGCACACGGTACGAGCCGAAACTCACATTGTAGCACACTGAATGAGCCGAAATTCACATTGTAGCACGCTGAATGAGCCGAAATTCATGAAACTCACATTGTAGCACACTGAATGAGCCGAAATTCACATTGTAGCACACTGAATGAGCCGAAATTCACATTGTAGCACACTGAATGAGCCAAAATTCACATTGTAGCACACTGAATGAGCCGAAATTCACATTGTAGCACACTGAATGAGCCAAAACTCACATTGTAGCACACTGAATTAGCCGAAATTCACATTGTAGCACACTGAATGAGCTGAAATTTTGACAGCAGGGACAGCCAGAGTGACGACAGGGAGAGAGAGAGTGACAACAGGGAGAGAGAGAGTGACGACAGTGACGACAGGGAGAGAGAGTGACGACAGTGACGACAGGGAGAGAGAGTGATGACACGGAGAAAGAGTGATGACAGTGACGACAGGGAGAAAGAGTGACGACAGGGAGAAAGAGTGACGACAGGGAGAAAGAGTGACGATAGTGTCGACAGGGAAAGAGAGTGACGACACGGAGAGAGTGTGATGACAGTGACGACAGGGAGAGAGAGTGACGACAGGGAGAGAGAGGGACGACGGAGAGAGAGTGACGACGGAGAGAGAGTGACGACGGAGAGAGAGTGATGACAGGGAGAGAGAGTGATGACAGTGACGACTGGGAGAGAGAGTGACGAGTGACGACAGGGAGAGAGAGTGACGACAGGGAGAGAGAGTGATGACAGGGAGAGAGAGTGACGACAGGGAGAGAGGTGACAGCAGGGGAACATTACCTAATTTGTTGCTGGTGGCTGGCAGTGGTGAGCGATGGGCTGCTGGCGGCAGCGGGCGGCTGGTGGCTGGCGGCGAGCAGCGTGCGGTGAGCGTGTGGTGGGCACCGGCCGCCGCACAGGGACAGGGAGCACAATGTGAAGCAGGATGGTCACTTCCTTCGCATCCTGCTGCACTTTCAGTGCATTTCCGCCCCACTTCGACCACTATATATATATATATATATATATATACGGGAACAGACGGGCGGCACTCAGAGCATTTCTTTAAAGGGTAAAGTGCAGTGACTTTAGTGTCAGTGGAGACATCTACGTTTCGGGGACGCAGCCCCGTCGTCCTTATTGGAGTGCCAGTCCTTTACTACAATATATACCTGGGGGAGATTGTGCAATCGTCCGTTCCTTGCTAAGCGACGGATACTCCCACTGCTCCCATCCTGACAAGGCACCCTTATTCTTGACTACCGGGACATAGACTATTCATTATTTTTTCACTTTATGCACTTCAACTTTAAGGGACATATACTCTATCTCTGATATGGCAACTGGAATTGAGCAACCAGGTACCAGTGGATATAGGGATGTCACCCTGCCACTAGGTGAAATGCTGTCTCTCTCTGAGAGTGATGCGGAAAACATACTATTCCCAGAGATTTCAGATTCATTGGAGACAACCATGCCCAATGGACAAATTTTCTTCAAGTTATTAAAAATGAAAAAGAAGGAGATTGATTATTTTTTGCACGGCACCACGCTGAGTGACTACTTTCACAAGAAATTGATCCCAAGGGGATTTAGGATTAAGAACGCCCCCACCATCGGTAAGTTCAATGTTGAATTCTGCCGTCGGTGGGTGGCGGTTCTGAATAAATGTAGTTTTGATTTATTATTATTAGTCATTGAAGAGTCCAATCGTGAACTAACTCGGATAAAGACCAATATTACTGAATTTGAGAAGACAATGGATGATTCCTTCAGGAATGATCCGGAGACTAACTGGATTAATAAACTACAGGAACAAACCGAGAAATACCGACAGGAATTGCTTAAATTTAAGCGTGACAAGCTTTCAGTTGTACAGAGGGACTACCAACAGGGAACAGTATACCCTTGGGTTAATAACCCGGGTATCTCCTCCAAGCAATATAGATCTTCAAAAAGACGACAACGACGTGACCATATTAACAGTGATACGTCTGGTACACAATCACCACTAAGCGATCAAGAAAGTGAGCCATCTAAAAACCAAGGTAAACCCCCTTTAGGGGTTCGAACCCGCGCTCAACGCGGAGTTCCACAAAAAAAAACAGGCGTGGTGGTCAATGGCAAAGGATCTAAAAGCAAAAAGCGGGCAGCGAAAAAGCGGACATAGTCTTTAACCTCTCTAAAAGAACTTTGTCAAAAGATGAACTAAATGTTCTCAACAAAGGACTCTCTTTTATTCCATCGGCCAAATTAGATAAATTCTCCTGGACGGTTGATTTACATAAATTTACACGTCAGATACGTCTCAAAGAATTCTTTGATAAGCAGTCCGTGCAGCTCCCATCTTCTCAAATTCAAAGATTTAGACCCAAGTCAACTTTTGACCCATCTTCTTCGAACAACTCCCTTAAAATATTCACGAGAACTCTTAATGGATGTGTTATGGATGCAATGGATAATTCCTCCCCTCCAAGAAATAATCTCACCAAATCAGAAAGAGTGGCTTTAAAGAACTTACAAAATTACACGGACATTGTTATTCGCCCCGCCGATAAGGGCGGGGGTGTGGTCGTTTTGGACCTTGAGTACTATCGAAATGAGATGTTAACACAACTTAATGATACTGAGGTGTACAGACGGCTTGAATCAGATCCTACAACAACATTTAAAAAGGAATTGGATACCCTACTACTGGAAGCAACCAGCAATGGTATCATTACCGAGAAGGTCTGCAAAGCATTAATCATCAGTTACCCCAAGACACCGGTTTTGTATTCCATTCTGAAATTACACAAAGATTCTCTTCATCCGCCGGGGCACCCCATCATTAGTGCTCGTGACTCCATCTACTATACTATATCACAATATTTGGACAGTTTTCTTCAAGAATTGATTCATGATCAACCGACTTATTTGAAGGATTCCTCCACTTTTCTTAGGAAATTAAATACTCTACCAACACTCCGTGAAGGATGTCACTTGTGCACAGTCGATGTGGTGTCGCTATACACCAATATCCCCCATGATAGGGGTGTTCAAGCAATCCGTAGATTCCGCACTGGTAATTTGGCCTATCGGGGCCCTGACATCAATTTTTTTTTGTGATTTGCTTAAGTTATCCTTAACAAGGAACTACTTCATATTTGATAAGCATTGGTACATCCAATTGAGAGGCTGTGCCATGGGATCGTGTGTGGGGCCGTCCCTGGCTAACATCTTTATGTTTGACATAGACAAGGATCTGTTGAACCCCATGATGCAAACCAAAATTGTGTACCTAACTAGGTACATAGATGACCTTTTTATCATTTGGTCTGGTACTAGCCAAGAATTGAAAGCTGCGATGGAGGTCATAAACACACTAGATGTCAACATACGTTTTACCTATACTATCAGTGACAAAGTAGTCCACTATTTGGATGTTGAAGTATCTCTGCAAGATGGCAAGTTGGTTACTGACCTCTTCAAGAAGCCGACTGATCGAAACACCATATTGAGGGCAGACAGCCAACACCCCAGTTTTGTTTCTCACAGTTTGCCTAAGTCTCAATTCTTACGGGCAATCCGCACCTGTGACACTCTGGATAAAGCAGAACGGCGTATCGACATTATGATACATGAGTTCGTCAGTTGTGGTTATTCAATCACTCATCTCAGGAAAATAAAAAAAACAAGTTCTGGAAACACCTAGGGAAGAGGCGCTTTCCATCAAGTCTAGTAACGCCGACTCTGTGAAAAAAGTCCCCTTTGTTCAGGGGTTCCATCCTTATAGCCACCAAAATATGCAGATTGGAAAGAAGCTGTGGCCAATCATCACTACGGACCCAGACCTTAAATCTTTTAAGGATTCTAAACTGATGCCCAGTTATAAGCGGAATCGGAATCTCAGGGACATCCTGGTTAAGAATGACATTTCCACTCTGGACATTGCAACTCCCAAGACCTTCCTGGCTCGGCGGCCAGGTTGCTATAAGTGTTTAGGCTGCACCACATGCCGCTCTATGGAATGTGGGCCAACCTTTAACCACCCACATTTTGGAGCCAAAATCCGTATTAAACATGTTCTCTCCTGTTTAAGTTCTTATGTAATCTCCTACATTAAATGCCCCTGTGGCTTGCTTTACATAGGAAAAAAACTGTGTTCCCTAATGCACACCAAGTGAAAAATATTACTACATAATAATAGTCAGATAATACGGAGATCTTAGTTGCGTATATCTGCAGATATAGGGTTAAGCCCCCAGGCCGATCGACAAGGCTTCTCCGTCACTGGGGGTCCCTAATACTAGGTATGGGCCTGGGGTGCAGGACCCCACGATGTCGGCACAGGTCGGCCACCCCAGGTCAGCACACAGGTGAGAATTAATAGGGGTTAATAAGAAGCACAGAAGTGCTATGTAAGTGGTGTGATTAAAATAATATATACAAAGTGATAGGGAAAATAATAAGTGTTAATAAAGTGTTAGGGTGTGCCGACCTGAAGCAGCCCAGCCATACCGACACAGGGGCCACCGCACCCCACACCCACCCCATAAATAATTACAAATATATCTGGGTTAAATTCCCAGTGTAAGGCCACATGGTAATGGCACCTACAGCATCTGAGAGCCAGCTTACCTGGGGATACCCCTGGCTTCCCCTATGGCACTTCTGGAGTCAGCAATCCCTCCTAATGCTGACCCATTTATGCCTCTCTATATACAATACACAAAATGGAAAGCTGCTCAATCAGATTGTAATGTCACTCAGGTGCTAAAAGGGGAGGGGTAATTCTGTGTAGGAAAAAAACTGTGTTCCCTAATGCACACCAAGTGAAAAATATTACTACATAATAATAGTCAGATAATACGGAGATCTTAGTTGCGTATATCTGCAGATATAGGGTTAAGCCCCCAGGCCGATCGACAAGGCTTCTCCGTCACTGGGGGTCCCTAATACTAGGTATGGGCCTGGGGTGCAGGACCCCACGATGTCGGCACAGGTCGGCCACCCCAGGTCAGCACACAGGTGAGAATTAATAGGGGTTAATAAGAAGCACAGAAGTGCTATGTAAGTGGTGTGATTAAAATAATATATACAAAGTGATAGGGAAAATAATAAGTGTTAATAAAGTGTTAGGGTGTGCCGACCTGAAGCAGCCCAGCCATACCGACACAGGGGCCACCGCACCCCACACCCACCCCATAAATAATTACAAATATATCTGGGTTAAATTCCCAGTGTAAGGCCACATGGTAATGGCACCTACAGCATCTGAGAACCAGCTTACCTGGGGATACCCCTGGCTTCCCCTATGGCACTTCTGGAGTCAGCAATCCCTCCTAATGCTGACCCATTTATGCCTCTCTATATACAATACACAAAATGGAAAGCTGCTCAATCAGATTGTAATGTCACTCAGGTGCTAAAAGGGGAGGGGTAATTCTGTGTAGGAAAAAAACTGTGTTCCCTAATGCACACCAAGTGAAAAATATTACTACATAATAATAGTTAGATAATAGGGAGATCTTAGTTGCGTATATCTGCAGATATAGGGTTAAGCCCCCAGGCCGATCGACAAGGCTTCTCCGTCACTGGGGGTCCCTAATACTAGGTATGGGCCTGGGGTGCAGGACCCCACGATGTCGGCACAGGTCGGCCACCCCAGGTCAGCACACAGGTGAGAATTAATAGGGGTTAATAAGAAGCACAGAAGTGCTATGTAAGTGGTGTGATTAAAATAATATATACAAAGTGATAGGGAAAATAATAAGTGTTAATAAAGTGTTAGGGTGTGCCGACCTGAAGCAGCCCAGCCATACCGACACAGGGGCCACCGCACCCCACACCCACCCCATAAAGAATTACAAATATATCTGGGTTAAATTCCCAGTGTAAGGCCACATGGTAATGGCACCTACAGCATCTGAGAGCCAGCTTACCTGGGGATACCCCTGGCTTCCCCTATGGCACTTCTGGAGTCAGCAATCTTTCCTAATGCTGACCCATTTATGCCTCTCTATATACAATACACAAAATGGAAAGCTGCTCAATCAGATTGTAATGTCACTCAGGTGCTAAAAGGGGAGGGGTAATTCTGTGTAGGAAAAAAACTGTGTTCCCTAATGCACACCAAGTGAAAAATATTACTACATAATAATAGTCAGATAATACGGAGATCTTAGTTGCGTATATCTGCAGATATAGGGTTAAGCCCCCAGGCCGATCGACAAGGCTTCTCCGTCACTGGGGGTCCCTAATACTAGGTATGGGCCTGGGGTGCAGGACCCCACGATGTCGGCACAGGTCGGCCACCCCAGGCCAGCACACAGGTGAGAATTAATAGGGGTTAATAAGAAGCACAGAAGTGCTATGTAAGTGGTGTGATTAAAATAATATATACAAAGTGATAGGGAAAATAATAAGTGTTAATAAAGTGTTAGGGTGTGCCGACCTGAAGCAGCCCAGCCATACCGACACAGGGGCCACCGCACCCCACACCCACCCCATAAATAATTACAAATATATCTGGGTTAAATTCCCAGTGTAAAGCCACATGGTAATGGCACCTACAGCATCTGAGAGCCAGTTTTTTTCCTACACAGAATTACCCCTCCCCTTTTAGCACCTGAGTGACATTACAATCTGATTGAGCAGCTTTCCATTTTGTGTATTGTATATAGAGAGGCATAAATGGGTCAGCATTAGGAGGGATTGCTGACTCCAGAAGTGCCATAGGGGAAGCCAGGGGTATCCCCAGGTAAGCTGGCTCTCAGATGCTGTAGGTGCCATTACCATGTGGCCTTACACTGGGAATTTAACCCAGATATATTTGTAATTATTTATGGGGTGGGTGTGGGGTGCGGTGGCCCCTGTGTCGGTATGGCTGGGCTGCTTCAGGTCGGCACACCCTAACACTTTATTAACACTTATTATTTTCCCTATCACTTTGTATATATTATTTTAATCACACCACTTACATAGCACTTCTGTGCTTCTTATTAACCCCTATTAATTCTCACCTGTGTGCTGACCTGGGGTGGCCGACCTGTCCCGACATCGTGGGGTCCTGGACCCCAGGCCCATACCTAGTATTAGGGACCCCCAGTGACGGAGAAGCCTTGTCGATCGGCCTGGGGGCTTAACCCTATATCTGCAGATATACGCAACTAAGATCTCCGTATTATCTGACTATTAT